>NC_083102.1:34583532-34586032 GCF_949774975.1 Lagenorhynchus albirostris
TACATAATCGTTTTGGTCAGTGATCCACATTTGTTGCTTTCTAGCATATCATAACTTCCACTGCAGATTTTGTCCTCACCTCTGTCTTTAATGAAAGCAAATCTTCATTGCATTTAGATGGACTTTTGGCCTCAGAAGATTACTCTGTGTCTAAATTAGGTTTTTAGTTGTGGTTTTTGTCATATTTGATTCTTGCTTTAGGGCTAAATGAAAAGATCCCAGAGGTCATCAGAAAACAGCAGGTAGTTCATGGAAAAGGTTCCTTTGTACTAATTGAAGTTACAGAAGGCTGACCAAAGCATGTGGCTGCTTCTGTCCTTGAGCTCTTGGCCATGGTTAGAGTTGGCTTTGGTTTGCAGCTGTAGCCTTTGACTGTGTTTGCAGGTAGACAAAGCTTTATCACAAGGAGGTAAAGAGTACAGTTGTAAGATCTATGCAGATATGCAAATGTTTCTATGGTGCTTGCACAGATAATGTTAGCTTAGGATTGCACTTTACATCTTAACACTAACAGCACAGACTGGAAGCCTAAGGTTTTAGATGGTTGCAACAGTCTAATTACTGTGTTTTGTAATAACTAACTTATGTCATTTACAGTTGGTGGCACCAACATAAAAAACTAATGTTCTGTTGTTTAAAATTCAGCTAGATACAAGCAGTGACACTAATTTCTGATACTACTCCTGTGCAAATTAAAAACAATAGCAACAAGTTGAACTTGACCAGCAATTGTTTCTAACATTACAACTACTGAATGCTGGAAAATTCACATTAATGAAACTAACACTATTTTTGGCAGTATATGAGGCGCGTTTGCTTTCTACAGGACGTGTATCCTCATATTCAGTCATTTCATGAACCCTTAAGAGCCACATTTTTTAAATGGGCAAAGCCATTATAGAAAGAACAGTCTTTTTTTTTTTTTCAAGAAAATCAGTTTTTGTCTTTTTTTTCTAAAAAAAAAAAAAAAGAGAGAGAGAAGAAAACAAGCAATTTGCCTGTTGGTACTGAATCCCAAAGGGCTGGCTTCATAAGTTCCTTTAGGGCTGTCTCCTTTATCCATGCTTAATAAATAGTCACAGTAAAAATTTGTCAAATATTCATGGTTGTGGAGTGGTTATGAAGGTCAGTGATATGTCCCTTCACGCTGAGGTTTCACAAGTCAGTTCTCATTCCAGATCTTCAGATAAAGGCTCTTCTTCAATCTCTCTGTCATCTTCTAGTTCTGGACTGTGATTAGCTGTTGTCACTAAGGACATTGGGCAGTCTTCATCCTCGGCAATCACTGGCTCTTCCTTGACATGAATTGAATGTCTGAAAAACACGTAGAGGCACCAAAGTTTTACTAAGGGACCAAGAAACAAAACTTGACCAACCTTGGGTTGGGGGAAGGAAGGACTGGGAGGTTGGGATTTAGCAGATGCAAATACAGAATGGATGAACAACAAGGTCCTACTGTATAGCACAGGGAACTATAGTCAGTGTCCTGTGATAAACCATAATGGAAAAGAATATGAAAAAGAATACATATATATATATATATGTATAACTGAGTCACTTTGCTGTACAGCAGAAATTAACACAACATTATCAATCAACTATACTTCAATCAAATTAAAAAAAAAACAAAAAACTTGACCAACCTTGTGACGAGGAGGCCAACTGAAAGAAGGGAAGAAAACACAGCACTGTCTCTTAAAAACTGCATCTGATTGATCGCATGAGCTGGTTGGAGACATGATATGTCACAGAAGAATTGTGCAGGTAGGGATTCAGAGTAATATGAGCATGGACTCCCACATGCTGTGCTGTTTAGGTAAAACATCCGTTCTCCGCATTCTTTCAGAATGAAATGTTTTGTTAGTATTTGTTCTAACACCATAATCAGAGAGCGACGGTAAAGGAATATTAAACAAGTGTCAAACAGAAATCCTTTTTCCCTTTCAGTTTTTCCTAGCAATTCCTTTAATATCTGTTACTTCTAAATATTTCAGACTGAGCCGAACAGCTTTTAATTCTTTTTTTTTTTTTTTTAACTCTCCCTATGAATTCGATTGTGGTGTTGGTTGAAACAAATACTAACAAATTTCAGAAAATAACTGGAGCTAAAGCGTCTTCATTAACAGGATGCCAGTAACTATTTTCAAGCATGTATTTATATGTTTGTGTGTGTACATACATTATATAATTAAAATTTTATCATGAATATACCAGCCAGAGCAATTTAATTATAGAAAATTAACCAACTTATATGCTGAAGTTTATTACCCCTCCAACCCCAGAATATATTAGAAAGGTCACTGTGATCTAAGAAAAGCTATGAGGGTTCACAGGTAGCACCTGGTGGAAAAATATTATATATAAATAATCAAATTTTTTCATCCCTTTACCCCCGAAGCAAGAGAAGACCTGCTTTTTTATCTTGTTAATAGAAACCGCAATCTCTCATTAATATGCAGGGCTGGTGAGCTGCTTCTCAAGAGGAAAACCTGCAGCAAGG
>NC_083102.1:34591032-34611032 GCF_949774975.1 Lagenorhynchus albirostris
ACTTTCCAAGAGTTATGATAAATACAGGCAGAGCCAGGACTAGTATACAACTGGCCTCTGGAATCTTTCTTGGAACCTGGTTATTCTTGCTCTCTCACGTTGCCTTTATCACATGTACTGTACTGAACTCTTTCTGGCGGTGGCTGAACTGTGTCTTGCCTACTAGACTATGAACTTCACAGATCAAGAGAGCTGTATCCACAGCAAGCACCTGGTAAATATGTGTTAACTGAATAAACGATGTCCCATCAAGGCATTAAGAGTTTCATTGGCATCAACTATAAAAGAGAAAATTTCTCTCTGGAATTAAGTGTTCTTAGAATCCTTTCACTCAGAATTCGTTTGTGAACAAGGTATCAGACCTGAGAAAGATGTAAATGAAATTTTCCCTTAAGGCTACAGTGTTAGGCTGCTCATTTACTAAAATAAACTAAAACCAGAGCCAATAATTATGAATGCTCAGTTCTTAAAAATATCCGATTGCCACCAATACAATGTCTAAAAAAGAAATAAAATGTAGCAAGAGAAGTTTAAGCATCTCAGGGAATAAAATTGCTTGAAAGTTATAGTACCTATGCCTATACATTGGTGGAATCCTTTTCAATAAAAATACAATTCTATCATGATTATCTCCACTTATATTAGGTTTCTCACTTTTGGATCTCAGAGAGCTCCATGTTTTCACGTGTCCTGTATGCCAATTCAAAGGAAATGAAACCCAAGGAAACCACATGCCTTTGGTGGGTTATAGAATGAATCGGAAATTAGTCTCTTCTGCAGCCATCAGCAGTATCTTTCCCTTCTTCCTCCCATTACAGGATATGAGGGTCATTTAATTTATCTCTGGAAAAAAAGGGGCTATCTCTGTAGTGTTCATTTTTCCAAATTCTTCAGGATACCATGTGTTACACTATTATAGGATAATTGGATTTTCTCCCAGGAAAAATGCTCCCCTTCACCAAAGAAATTCCTCTGACAATTCAAATAAAATAAAGGAAACCCTTTAAAGTAACTCCCTATCTATGCAGTGCTCACCAATTCCTCCTTACATATCCTCTTCTCCAGTTGAATCATATAAAGGTTCTTAATTAACAGGGTATAATTTAATACAATAATTTTTATGTATTTAGTATTTTGATTAACTTATTAGTGTAGCATAAAGTAATCTTGAATAATTTAGGCACCTCATTTATAACCTTTAGTCATGCAGCAGTGGATAAGTGGTTAATACTATAGTGTTTAAGAATTCAGTGAGCTTTGAGGATAAAATGCTTGGGTTTAAACACTGGCTCCTTTACTTCCTAGCTGTGTGACCTTGGGGAAGTTACTTAATGTCTCTGTGCCTCTGTTTCTTTATTCATAAGGCAGAGATAATAAAGTACATACTTTACATAGTAGTTATGAGGAGTAAATGATTTTTTGTGTATGCAAAACACTTGGAACAGTGACTGGCTCATAAGTGATCAATGTTAGATACACTCATGATATAATTACAACCTTAAATCCTTTTTTGGAAGAAGTTATAGTATAAGTACATGGATTGCTTTTTAAACAACGTATGAACTTAATTAGCTCTTTTTTACTATATCAGAAAAGTCATAAAACAAAGATATAAGTGCCCCACATACCAAATGCCAGGCATTAGGGCTATTAAAGTAATGACTAGCTACATTTCCTTAAAAGTACATTTAAGGTATAAAAGGGACAAAATAACACAACATATTACTATAATTATTCCAAGAATTATTTACTAACACATTCCTGAACACTATGGCACTAAGCCAAACTCTCAGGTCCTGTCTCTGACCATTTTTAGATCAACAGAGGAAAGTAAACTTCTAAGTAGAAAGACCATTGTTGAAATGTTTGGTAGGCAGAGCCCCCGCACTTACACTCCTCAGCCATCCCATCCCAGGCCTCATCATAACTTGTCAGTGAAATCATTAACATACATGCATTGAATGGTCCAGGCCTGCATCACATGTGCTATGTACACTGAAGTTTATGAAGTCTGATGATACATATTCAGCTGGAGAAACCTTAAATAGATGAACTCAAAGTTGACTAAAATATGGAAATTTTAAGACACATAGCAATATATATAAGCCTGAGAGACAATAAATTTTCTGCCGAAAGTTCTTTTATGCTGTGGGTTGAGTCAAGTCGCCTGTGTCCATAATGGCATAAAGAGCATCAATCTCACTTTGACAGGAAAAGCCAATAACATTATCATTATCTCCTATTGCCAATGATTAATTTAACGCGTTTATTGCGTACCCTGTAGATATAAGGCACTGTGGAGGCATTTAAACATCTATCAAAGAAGTTGCAGTCTGGTATGGGAGAAATACGTACTCAAATATGTACACAATTGCCAGCCATAAGTGTCCTAAGAGGAATAGCAATTAAGTGATACTGGAGGGGTTAACAGCTGGGAGAGATTATTTGCCTCCAAGCAGAATCCCAAAGCATCTGTACTCCTACTGGAATTCATTAAAGACAGTAAAGGCAGAACAAGTTCAGATGGACGGACGAGAGAAATTCTTGACTATCTATCCTGGTGATAAAACTCTTTCTGGGTTTGAAGAAGATATACTGTGGATGGTTTGGATATTCCTCATGCCATTTTTCCTCCCTGATTTGAAATTTATGCACGACTCCTTTCAGTTTCGATTTGAGGTGTCTTACAGATTAAGCTGCAGTCCTTAATAGAGCCCTTAATAATAAGTAAAGTAGAAGCTACTTTGAGCAAATAGAATGAAACTATTGAAACTGAGGACTTAGGTTTTTTTTTTTTCTTAACTTATGAACAAAAAGAAAAAAAAAACTAGTGGAATAATTGATTTCTTATTGTCTCATCTGTGAGATCTTGAATAAAGGATAATAAGTAGACTTATTTGTAACATTTCTTAAGGCAGGAGTCTATGAAGTCTGGATTGGATAATCTATCCAGCACTTCATTTGTTTACTGGGCACCTAGTACATACCAAGCATCTAGGTTATCACAGAAGAGTACAAACTTCTGGCATAGAAAGTCAGAGACAGAAGGTAGACATATTTACCTTGACAGTCACTTTAGTAGTTCTTCTAAACCTGATGAAATATGTCCTATTCCTTTAAGTGGATTTGGAAGTAACTTCATCTTTGATTTTAAAGCAAATTATCCATTTGGTAGATAATGAGTATTCATTTAAACGAGAATCCAGGAATTAATTGTGAACAGTTTAAAAATTGTTCTGTCAATGAAACACAAGATTTCCAATTCAACTATTCCAAGCCCACTACCTATTATTTACTACAGAAAAGCAGTGATTTAAATTTCTTGCTTGAAGAAGGAATAGCCAACCTCCTAATTTGATGTAATTTACACTTAGGAGAATTAGAAAGCTATTTGGAACTTCTTTAGATAGTTAGAGGGAAAGTATTCAGTGGTGGAGAGACATAAAGTCTTGTTAATACTTCCTGACAGAAAGGTTGAAAGTCAGTAGCTGAAATGGAAATACTTCTACGAGGATAATCATTACTTCTTGCTAGAAGTGAAAATATCAATTCAATAAACATTATTTGCAAACTACTGGTCTAGGGGCTGATACAGAAAATGGTTCCTGTTCTCATACAGTTATTAGTCTAATAGAGGAAGTAAGACATACACACAAGTAACTTCGATGCCAAGTAGAATGTGATCTATACCATAACAGACAAAGTGTTATGAAAGATGGGAGAGAAATTCTGGCAATGCATCCAGTCAATGATCTATGACGGAGGAAGTTGTCACTTCACGTAGGCTTTGAAATATATGAAAATGTTCATTACGCAGAGTTGAGGAAAAGGGCATTCTGAGTGGAAATGGGAAAAATAGAGAATTTTATATGTGTTGTAGGAACGCTGAGAGTGTGTAGAGGCCATGGGGAAAGGAGGGTTGGTGATAAAGAAATATGTTATAAAGCAGAACAAGGTCAGATGGTGAAGTGCCCTTGAGTTGCATTTATGGAGTTTAAAATTTATTCTCTGCCAGCTGAAGGGCTATTGATGGTTTTTGAGCATGGCAGCGAAAAGATAGAAGAGTTTTAGGAGGATTAATTTGCAAAGCGTAGATGGAACGTAGGCCACTGGAGGTAAGGTAACCAGCTAGTTTACTAAAATAGTGTAATAAGGTCATGATGGCCAGGAATAAGGTAGCAGGATTAGAAACATGGAGAGAAGTGAAGAATTAAGGGTATTGGTTGTGGACTAAAAAGTTTTGTGTATACTGCTTTTAAATTTATATGTATGTGAAATAGTTCCCTTCTACACTCTACCAAGAAGATAGAAGAGCCTAAACCCCTGTCAAAGATTCTAAAAGTTAAAATAGATGATGACTCTTCATAACTCATTCAATTTTGATGAATCTTTATATTTGTCATTTTAATCGCTCGAGGAAGAGGGGAAGCAGATCCTGGAATGCTTGGATATCAGAAAGTAGAAGATGGGAAGATTTTGAAACAAAGTTCTCTACAGTCCTCATTGCGATTAAGTTGCTAGCAGAAGCAATGGCCACGTTCATAAAGGCTGCTGATACTTGATCTCTGGAAAATTTGTTTTTAATTTTCAGTCTGAGTTCTTAAGTCATCTTAAAGAAAAATATATTTTAAACTGAATATTGAGGGGAAATGGCATAAAAAAAGTGTGGACACTTTTTCAAGTGAAAAAATACAGTATACCCAGGGATGAGTAGCAAAGAAGAAAAGGGTAAGTCTTTTTAAAAGTAGGTAACATATACCCTTGAGGGTCTTGCTAAGGATCTCCAAATAATTGGTGAATTTTCAATGCCCCTACCCTATCATCAGCTTGGAGATTAACGAACTCTAAGCTATGGTTCCCAAATTCCTATCCAGTCTCATCCTACAGGTATTGCTCTCTAGGCAGATTGTCCATGCCAAGGCAAAAGAATGATCTATTCTCTGAATGAGACTCATGCTTTATATCTTAGTCACCTTTGCTCATACACTCAAATCCTTTGTATCTATCTTCTCTTTCCTCAGCTCTGCTTAATGTAGGTTGAAAAGATTAAGATTGCTATTTCTGTAAGCAAAAAAGAACCCAGTCAAATATCAATAATTTCATAAAGTTCAACCTAAAAATTGATTTCATGTTAAGCATAACTCAAAGCTATCTCCTCCATGAAGACTTTCATGATTCTTCATGTGCATGTGTACACTTAATTTGCAATTTGGTTATAACTCTCTTCCTTCCTTTACTTGGACTCTCTCCTTATCTTTGTACATATCCATCCCTCGATTAGAATTCTACCTCTTTGTAGATAACAGATCACCTGCCAGTTTCCAACAGACTATGTTGCACATAATAGGTGCTCAAGAAATGTTTATTCAACTTAAATGAATGAAACATCGCTGCTCCATTCAACCTGCCAAGCCTCTACCAGAAGGAAATGCAAAGTAGCAGTTGGATTTTATGCTCTAGTTTAATTGCTCAGTGTTACAGCCCACCCTCATAATGGCATATACCAAAAACACAAAGAGAGGACTAGCTACATTACTAGACTGATCTGTTGCCTAAAGAAATGTGTTGCTCCTTTAGTTGTGAAATTTATAAGTACCCAAGGCATCAATGAAAGGCAGAAGAAATGTTATTGTTGCCAACGTCCTACAGCAGAGTCAAATTATAATGGAAAACTTTACCTTTTTTGATTGTGATCACACTGTATATTCTCTAGAGAAATGTAAATTGTCTTCATTTTCTCCTTAATTAAGACTAAGTAAAAGATCCTATAAACTGTTCCTATTTTTTCTTTAAAATAAGGAAGTAATATGAATAAAGTTCTCTGAAACTGAGATGTTCAAAACATGTTTAAGTCAATAGATGTTAGACTACAGAATCACAATGGTGTTTCTTTATTTAGATATCATCAAGAGAATAGATCATTCTTTTGCCTTGGCATGGGCAATCTGCCTAGAGAGGAATACCTGTAGGATGAGACTGGACAGGAATTTGGGAGCAATATCTTAGAGTTATACAGTGTCATCATTTATGAGTAATTCAGTGGCACCATGTAAATTTGATTGGGCCCTTCATAAATACAATATTTTTTAATACTAATGATAAAAATTTTAAGTCTTAAATGTTATGATAGATGTCAACAAATGCTGTGAAGAAAAACTTACAATTAATGGCTCATCTCTACAATATGGGCGATTTCAGGCAATGTAAAGTTAATTTAATCAAACATTTACAAGTCAAGACTAAAGGTAAGACTAGGTAAAATTGTTTTTATGTGGTTTACTCATTTTAGGAGACCCCCTTATATCTTTCTTCAGATAACCCTAGTTGTTTGAGAGAAAGTTAAATACATTAAATAACATATACTTATTGAAAACGAGTAATAAACATGATACATGAGATATGATACATGATACATCTTAAAAATCCTATAAGAATAATTGCCCTAGCATACCTGAAGGATATAACATGTTTCTATCAGTAACTGCGGATCATTAATATAAAAAGCGTTACTCCCCAGATAACAGTCAAAAACCTATCCTCAGAAATAGCATTAAGGTCTTCATGCTTCAGTTTTACTATGGAAAATAATTTTATTTGGCCCAATATAGCAATCTTTATCCAGTAAAATGAATTTATATATACAGTACACTGAGAAACATATTGAACGTACTTAATTTTGTGTAGACCTTAAACCACGCATCTATTTCCTACTCAATACTGATTTATTAAAGTTCTTGACTTTTAAGTTTCTTGATACTCCTACTTAATTTAGTTTGTATACCTTTAACCTACATGGGATACATTGATTAACTCTAAAAGAAAATGTTTACAATCATACAAATTCTTCTTTATCTCATATATTGTTATATCTTAACTGTTGATTAATGACATTAAAAAATATCAGAATAGACTGAGTATTGCTATAGGCTAAGGCTGTCCATTGATTTGCATAGGTTTTGACTCACAAAACAGCATCAAAATTTTTTTAATTAAAAGGAAATACTTAGAGAAGATGAGACTTCCTTTTAACTGTCTACAATGTCTATTTAGTACTTGGCACAAAGCCGTTGAATGAATAATGATAACTACTATAAGCATTTAAAAATCAAAGTGTATGATTAGCACTTTGTAATTTCATATGTGTTTGAATACGTTTTTATTCAATTAGTTCAAATTTGCCAATGGCAAAACCTTCATGCTTACCACATAAGTATCATTGTTTTGGCGATGTAAAATGGATTCCAAAATACAAACACAGACTCCTTTATTAAAATGGAAGATTTAGTTTCATGAGGCTCAGTTTTTGGTTTTGTTTGTTATTTTTGAGTAGCTATCCTGGAAGCTATAACCACATCAAATAAAACATTTTTTTTTTTTTTTTTTTTTTTTTTGCGGTACGCGGGCCTCTCACTGTTGCGGCCTTTCCCGTTGCGGAGCACAGGCTCCGGACGCGCAGGCCCAGCGGCCACGGCTCACAGGCCCAGCCACTCCGCGGCATGTGGGATCTTCCCGGACTGGGGCACGAACCCGTGTCCCTTGCGTCGGCAGGCGGACTCTCAACCACTGCACCACCAGGGAAGCCCAAATAAAACATTTTTAAAAAGTCATTTTTTTCCAAAGAAGTTTCACAGGGAAACTGGTAAAATAATTGATGCTCATTCAGAAAGCATATGAAAAATGGAGATTGTGGAAATTCAATTTTACTCATTTCCTTCTAGTATATGTACAAGGAAATGATATAATTATATTTGGAATTTAATGGTAAATTTATAAAAACTGCAAGTTTAGGTATCTCCATTTGTACAAAGTCAGGTTGAAATGAGAAACAATTCATATTTCTTAAATTAAACATTTGTAACTTTTAGAGTAATATTTTATTTAGGAAGTATTTTAGTTTAACATATCACAGAAATAACCTAAAAAATGAAACTAAAGTTTTAAATGGAAAAGTTTACTTTTAAAAGAAAACATTTTGCAAGTACTTTCTAAACTGAGAAATGATCTTAGGCTAATGTGAGTAATTAAACAACTGAAGTTATTTATACAGTCATTAAGAAATTATTTAATTAATCCTATTTATGATTTTATTCTTTTGAAATGATAACTCTGATTTCTTTCACTATAATCTAGATTTTTATATTCCAAATTTAAGCACACATTAGAGAAATATTTAATTCTCATGTACAGAAGTGAATAAGGTCATATAATTAAAAACAACTAGAAATGATAAATTAGCTCTTATTTTATCAATCAAGAAATTATAAAACAGATCTTTACTACTATGATTCAATATTTTTCCAATTTTATTGTTTTTCAAGACTGTTTTCTCTCTTGTAAATTAACATTTACCACAGACATTCTTATGTTGAATGAACTGACCTTCCTTTTGATTTGGATGAGTTTGCACATAGTTGCCATGAGGACAGTACCCAGAACCATTACTCCAGTTCAGTAGATAAAAATCCTACTCATTTCTGGATGAAAAGGAAAATATTCCTCCTCTCAGAAATGTACAACCATTAAAAGAGGATAGAAAAATTGGAGTGATGATTCCTCATGCCATATATACCTTGTTTAGTTTACTTTATTCAGAATGTAATTAGAAAATGCCCTGCGAAGTTTCTCATACCTTTTCACTGTGGCTAAGGAAAACAGCCAAATAAATTTTAATTTTTCATCTTGAAGTCAGAATACAACTTTAATACTAATATGTTTAATAAATCTTGTAACTCCCATATTCTACTTTCTAGAAAATGCAGCCATTTAAGTGTTTGATTGCAAAGGAATATTATATTCTGATAATTGTAATAACATTTTCTCTTCTAAGCTACACACTGCCATTCTTAAGAATGCATTTTATAATTCTCTTCTACATCTCCAAAGATCTGACCCCAAGGTAGAGTTCCAAAGTTCTATTTAAAGTCAACAGAAGTTCTAAGAAATATGACAAAAAGGTGGATTAAGGTTAATGAAACCTAATTTTATAAATCGCATGCATATATATATATAAATGTATATGAAATTTCTCTAAGATTTCTTGTCCTTACCTTCAACATTATATTATAATTTATTCAAATTTATACAACATTGTTTAAAGAAACTGGATTTTACATGATTTGGAGGCTCACTCCCAAATGATTTCACATAGTTTTGCTGTAGTGCCGATTATAAAAAGCACAATTAAATTCTTTAAGATTTACCATTTGATTTATAAAAGTAATAGATGTGATCAGAACAGCTGTAATAAAATGAAAATATAAATGTAATGACTTTGATCATTGAGGAGTACAAATATACTGTGCTCAATCTCAGAAGCAAAGCAGTTGCCCATTGAGATACAATTGGTACCATTCCATTTTGTGTCTCATAAATGGTAGCTTTCAATAAACATTCAGGTATAGATCTAAGGACTTTTATATTTCTAATCTATCGGTCAGAGAAATAAAAGAAAATCTAAATTACATCTTGACATTTGGCCATTAAGTCAGCTTTGCTGCTGCTCCAAAACTCCTTTGAACCATTCATCCAAAAATCGTTTTTACCTTGTTCCTTGGACCAAGTTTCAGTCAGAAATGTCAGGATGGGCATATGGCACACAAAGCATATGTTCCTGTTTCTCTCTAATTTCTCATTGATAATTAGGGTTCTGATTCCTTGAAGATCAGGACCTCAAAGTCCTATAGTTGGGCTACAGTATGGCTCTGGGCAGCCCTCGCTGACATGGCTCACCCACCTTTTCTGGACTGTTGTCTGTTTCCTTTGCCAAGCTGCCCTGATGGGATGCTGCCCATTCACTGCCGGCTCCTGGTGAAGCTGTTCCTTGGATATCCTGACAGAGATGGCTCTTCACCAGGATTACATATGGTTCGTGTCATCAGGTCTATCTAATCTGTGAGACTGGCTGCTCTGCTGGAGTTATTCCCTTGCTCAAATTAAACCATAAGACTGACTCAATGTTCAGTTTCCTCCTGAACTGTGCTTAGCTATGCTGTTAGTTCTTAGCACGAGAATGGAATAGGGAGTAAAAACAATACCTTTTATTCTAAATCTAGTAGATTATGTCTTTCTCTGACCTGCTAATTAACAAAAGGGACCTGAGATTTAGTGTTGCAAATGGTAAATTTATCAAGAGTTAGATAACATTATGTGACCAATGATTACTTCTGCTCCTGCCTTTTAAATGTCTTGCTGACGTTATACCATTTTCAGTGCTCAAAGATTAAGATAATGTTGAGCAAACTGAAGAATGTCAGTTTCCACTAGTTATGTGAAATTATTTGGTCATCTGTTGCTTATATAAATTGTTTAATTCTATCCTAATGATAGAAACTACTTATGGAATGTAGGAACCCTGAGATCAAGTTTTAAACTGTGTTTATTGGTGTCAAAGTTTTAAAATACATTGTTGTACTTATTTGAAAGGTCAATTTAAAATTCTCCCAAAGTAGTCAAAATGAATATAATTTTAACACATATTAAAATATAATTTCTTATGTACAGTATCTTCACATTAAGTAATATTCTGAAGTGATCGTCAGCTTTACATAATAAATATCTTTAGTCATAAAATACCCATATCACCTAATAGACATCCACTTCCCTAAGCCCTATGTCAAGAGCTGAAGTTAAAGTACCATATGGGTATACATGGTACTATGGTATTTTCTCCTGGTACTAGAAGGAAAAAATACTGAATAACAATATTCATTTTTAAACAATTCAGTCAATTACTTTTTGACCCTCTAAGGCTCAAATAGTGTTAGTGCAAAGGAAGATGTACCTTCTAACAAAGTATCTTCTTTAGATATAAAACAGAAGCAGTAGGCTACAATACTGTCACCTAAAAGTTTTCTGACACCCTTTGCCTAAATTGCGGGCATTCATAACAGAAAACTTAAATACCATCTGTATAGTTCTATAAAAATCCTTTAAAACCCTACAGGAACCCACAAATTTCCACTACTGGCACGGTGGGGATACAGCACTTTTTAGCTGAAGGCACTGCATCTCTGGGAGGATCTTTTTTATTAGGAGGAACTAGAATGAGCTGTAAGTGCCACATACGGGGACTGGAATAATGTAAAAAAGAACAGCGGCTACTGAGCCATACTTGTAGCACTTAAAAAAAAAAGATGAGATAATAAAGAGCTGGCATAGTCATAAGTTCTGTACCATCACTTTGGAAAGAGATCTCAAAGCTAACTAGCAAAGTTAATAAAAAAGTTTAGAGGTTAAATAAAAATAGAATTAAATCAGAATAAAATTATGAGGCCCAGAAATGTTAGGAAAAAAAAAATTAAAGATAAATGAAAAATTGTGAATTAAAAAATCTGTGAAGACATGTAAAGCAAAAATATGCTTTTACGTTTAGAGCTCTTCTTAAGGCAACTTAATGATCCAAAATATCAGCAAAAAATAGTGCAGGCTTAACAGGCGTGAAAACAACGAGCATTCCACTTGTTCAAGTCGTCAGCCACTTTCAACTGCTTTCCTCTGACATACAGAGCCACTCCAATTTCAAATGCCTTTGTCCACAGAAAGATCTAAGATCTGTAGGGATTTTATATAAAATATCACCAACCAAAGGTGTAGGGTCTGCAAATTCTACATGTGCCTACAAACAGCAATTTAAATTTTAAGGCAGCCACAGAGAATAGAAGGAAGAAAGGTAATATTATATACTTGAACATTTTCATTATGTTTCATGACACTTCACAATTTATATTAGATTTTCAATACTGTTGCACAAAATGGGCATCGAGCAGTCCCTTTTAGCTGTCTTTGGTTGCAAAGTATTATTGCTAGGAGAGGCTGAAGTTTATCATCGGAGTGGTGTAACGAACTGAGGGTCTCAAGAAGCAGAGGATGTGGTAAGGATGACTGACTGGGACATGCAATGCAGAGAAAGTTCTGGGGCGTGTAGAATGTGCATTCAACATGTTAATAAAAAAGATTAATGTGATCTCCATTGTAGTCCTGGAATAACACTACACTACTCCTTTTGTGCGATGCCGCAGACCTTGATTTCCTTACCCTAAAGTTTTGGCTTCGAAGAACACAACAAATATATTTTCTAGTCTTACATGAGCCATATTAACATTCTGATTCTATATAGAAGTTCATTAACTTGCAAACTTCAAACATTTGCTTTAATAAGAGGCAGAAAAAATAATCACCTGCAACTAATATAGAATATTAGCAAGTAGAACTTTCAAATGGCACGGAGGCTAAGAGGAGTCAGGAATGACACGTAAGAAATGATCTGAAAACTCAACAGTAGGAGACTCTAATAATCAGAAAGGGGAACGGCATGACAATGGAAGGCTTTGTGCGTGGAGCCCTCCATACAAAACCAGCTCAGGAAGAACATTCGTTTTGATCTCTAGAAACAAAATTTGAAAATATAAAAATGGGAACCTCATTTAACATTTTCATAAGAGAAAGAAAAGGCAAACCTGAGCCAACTTACTGAGAGTAAGGAGAAACAACTGCTTAATAAAAAAGAAACAACTGATTTGAACTAAATATGGCGGGTACATCATTAAATTTCTCTTTTGCCTCAGGATTGGAAGGAGACAGGAAATGGATTGATTGTACCAGTGTGAGTTCACCTTCCAGGTCTTCTCCAAACGTTTTCTTCTCTTTTCATTCATTTAAGTCTAACACATGGGAGAAGAAAGTAAGTTCAAATTATTTCCACCTGAACATAGCATCAATCCTAACTCTTCAGGTAGTTTTTATGAGAGGCAAACACTGGTATAAAATAGGAATCTAAAGTAATTTTATCCATAATCTATAAAACTCTGAAAAGTCAGGTAATCAGGGAATATTGGTGCTGAGGTGCAGAAGGGAAGAGTATTATAAATTGTAATGATACTTAGACTCTTACTGAAAGTATTCTTAACTTTTGTTCAGACCATGATGGGTCTAGATCTCTTACAACAGCAGCAGAAAATACATTTTAGAAATCTACTTGATCGAAAAGAGTCAAAACAATTTCAAAAAATTATTAGGTAAAATCTGTATTATTCCACCTGACTTTAACCTGTCCTACTTTCTGCTAAAGTCCTCTTGAACATACAACTGATTAATACTGTATTAATCGCAATAATGTTTTTTTTCATTTCACCTTCAACAAGATAAATAAAATTTAACAAGGTCTGGGAGGATAATCACGAATGCGGTGAAGGCCTGTCACTTGCCGTTGACATAACTCTGGACAATTATAAAATACATATTAACTAAATAATTAAAATTAAAAACAAAAGTTCACAAACACACTCTGCCAATATTTAGAAAGATCTCTTAGCTAGCATTCTATTTCATTATCTCTTCTTCCTAAAAATCTCTTCTTCTCCCTTCTTCAGAGTTCTAAGAGAATCCTGGATTGTACTTTTGGAGAGATTACCTCATGAAGTCAAACCATTTCTCATTAACTGTCACCTCCCATTTGAGTCTTCATAATCATTATCATATGGTTATTGAGTGCTTACTTTGTATGGTATAATGTGTTAGGGGTTTCACATACTATAATATGTCTAAAACATAATATTTGTCCTTAAGCGACCTGCCATTAAGCCAGAGATAATTGCAAAATGAGTATGCACATGTGCAAGCACACATGTGCGTGACAAGACACACACACACACACACACACACACACACACACACACACATACACACACACAACTGCGTTAGTTCCAGATAATGATATAAGCAGTCAGCTCTTCAGAAATGTGGAGCAGAATGTAGGTCCTGACTGCAAAATTACTTGGGAAAGCCTCCTGGAAAAATAGGATGAGGCCCTTAAGGAAAGGTAGAATTTAGGTAAGAGAGGAGAATGAAAAAGGAAAGGGAAGAAAGGCAAAGAGTTAAGGCAAAATAAATGCACTAATTTGGCAAAAGCCTTCATTCAGGGCACTCTAAGAGTGAAAGCCACAGTGCGGGGAAGTGTTACATATGGAGTGTCAAAATGAAGAATTAGGATGATAATTTGGCCTTTCTTGTTCTCTAAAAACAATTTATAAGAAGCACTAAACCATAGTTATTCTACTCTTCCAAAGCTTCAAAACATCTTTTCTATTGACCTCAGGAATACTTCTTCTACTATTCTGGAGCTGAATAAAAAGACTAAATGAAGAAACAGTTTCCGTTTTGTTGTTTCCTGAATCTAAGGACATTTACGTTCTTGGATTCAGCAAGTAGGATAATACTGAATTCATCCCCGTTTTCCCCCTTGAGCCCATCCTCTTGTGCTCTCTATTTCTCTTCACAGGCTTTTACAGTTGCTATGATTTTTCCTAATTTTCCTCTTTGCCCCCAGCATTCAATCAGTTGTCTTGTTCTGTATTTCTCTTCACAGCACTTCTTGTATGGATTCCTTGCTGTCCACTCGCTGTCTTGTACTTAAGTCAGATACTACATCCTGCAAGGACTCATCTTCTGCTTCCAGTCTCTCCCAACTCCAGAATATCCTACCTCACTTGAGTTTCATTCAGGCATGCTTCATTCAGTACACGTTCAGATTACTCTTCCTAAAGCACATCTCCGGTCATGTGAAACCCAAGCTTCTAACATTACTAAGTTCCATACTGATCAAAACAAACACCATAGCTTGACATTTAAAGCATTCAACAGTCTGGTCTCCTTTCATATATTCTACATTCCTGTCAAACCTCATAGCAGTGTTCTCCAGGCAGATATCGTGAGCTCCTGTTCTGGGTTGATATTATTCTATTTGGATTGTTCATTGCCTCCAACCTCAGATAACATCTTCTTATCTCAAAAATCTCTTATCTCGTTGAGTCTGAGTAAGATGCTCCCTACCATAAATTCCTGTCTCACATTCTTTCACTTCTTAGGGATCTGCTTACTTCATGAATTATAAGAGGAAGTGGGAGGGAAAAGCAAAGGGACTGACTCCCAAAGAAAGTAACCATACAGTTATGGAGAACCTATAAAAAATGTATTAAAATGCAAAATACTTTTGTATTGTTTATGGTCTCCTTTACAGAAATAATGAGGTATTACGAGATGTAATATAAATCAGTAACTCTGAATACGGCACTATTAGGGACACAGGGAGCAATTATTATATTCCAGGCACTTGTTTTATTTGCAAGAATCCTATGAGGTACATATTATTATGACTTACCTCACTTTCAGCTGAGAAAACTGAGGAAACAAATAAATCGTACTCAGCTGTTAAGTGCTAAATCTGGGATTGGAACCACCACAGTCTGTCACCAGAGCTCATATACTAATACCACTAGGCCCCTCTGCCTCTTGCTAACAGTGGCATCAGCTTAACTTACTCCCTCCCCTCCCTCAACCAATGACAACAATGACAACAAGAACCAGTACCATGATTTCATTTCAGGACACATGACTATGCTACTGAAATGTAAAAAAATTCTTTCACTTCTGCTTAATTTTCAAAAAGTACTTTGAAGTGCATTCAATTATATGCAGACAAATTTTTTTTTTTTTTTTTGCGGTACGCGGGCCTCTCACTGTTGTGGCCTCTCCCGTTGCGGAGCACAGGCTCCGGACGCACAGGCTCAGCGGCCACGGCTCACGGGCCCAGCTGCTCCGCGGCATGTGGGATCTTCCCGGACCGGGGAACGAACCCGTGTCCCCTGCGTCAGCAGGCAGACTCTCACCCACTGCGCCACCAGGGAAGCCCACATGCAGACAAATTTTGACGGAGAGAATTAGATAATATTTTCCTTTGTCTAATAATGTACATAAAATGCCTTTTAAGTCCGAGCATCTTAAAACTCTATAAAGATGAAGATACAGAATACTGAAGTGACATTCCATCAATAATATTTGACATCCAACATACAAAACGTTAATGACCGCAGCAGAAACAGATTCAAAGAGAGAATGCTGACTCAGTATTCTGCAAGATAATTAAACATGATTATAATTTATATAATTTAGGAAAAAACAAGATTTGGTCTTCCTCCAATTTTTGTCTTTTCTGAAATCTATTTCCAATAAGCCGAGGGAGGCTTTCCTTTTATCTCTCTATGGAAAAAACACATAAATATTTTTCACATGCACTAATTCATAAAATGTACGATATATTGACTAAGAACATCTTAGTTTTCTAAGCCCATAGTGGCGCCACATCAGGAATTAAATATACAATTTTTATATATTGTTTTACACACACTATTTTTTCTGAGGTATTTTATAATTAAAGTGTAACTAAATAACAAAATGAAAAAATCGAAAATAGCAATTGGCAAACGAAAAATACTAGGAACCTAATAATGCTGTAATTTAGCCCAGTTATTATTTCGGGTTCTACAATACAATGTTTAATAAACTATCGTATGGAATCATTCATTTTTTATTTTAATACCCTTATCACTGGACACATATGTTTTAAAAACCACCTCCCTACATACCCTCTATATATCATTCATAACAACCCCTGTATATCATATAGGAGCGCAAGGAGTTGCATTAATAGCTGAAACACTTTTATTAGGAATACCTTTCATTTCTCTGAAATTGGTCTTTTTTAAAGGGGGAAAACAGCATCTAACTCTTGTTTGCTCTTTAAAGTTTTATAGTTTTAGCATTTGATACAGGGAGCAAGTATCAGCATACTCAGGAGAATGGCTGAACGTAAAAGGCCTCAAGCTACCCACTCATGGCTGAGAGGATAAAGCAGGGATATAGAAACTTCTGCTGGATTGCTCACTTGCCTCGTGTGAGAGCACCGCTACTCTTAGGAGCATATATCCATATGTTCTCTCTACTTCCAGTTTTATCACTTCTTTTGTATTATTTAACACATCTAAAGACACTTCCAAAAGACAAATTTTTCCATTTTGAAAAAGTAATGGTTTGGAACCTGATAAAATATATTAATGTTCACCGTGTGTTTTTCACAAAGGTGATAGAGTAAAAGTGCTATAAAGCAATTAGGCACATGGTCTTAAAGACATTAATATGTCAAATAGAATGAGATGTCTCAAAAATCAACAAAAGTAATATCCGGTGAAAGGTCAAATGGAAATAGGCTGCTAGAAAGACCATATTTCGCTGTCAGGCCTCTGACTAGATATTTAGTACAAAAGTAGGGGAGGAAAATATAAGAATGAGAGGAAGTACTGTTCTTACCTCAATAACCTGAAATTAGAAGTATGTGATGTTTAACTCTCAGAAGTACGGACATTAAGTTAAAACTCATTCTAACAACTGAACGGATTGTTCTGGATTCAGATTCTAACTTTTCCTCCTGAACTCTAAGTTCTAGCAGGGTCCATACTTTTTAGTAAACAAGAAACTGATATGCTTGGCCTATTGAATAAGGCCAGGCATTTTTTCAAGTGTCACACACATTTCTGAAATCTACAATACATCAATTTTTAATACATCTACTCTCTCAGCTCCATTAAAAAGATGGTAGGGGAAAGATTTTAGAGTAATTAATGATATAGTTAGCTGCTAAATATTAATAGGAATCGTAGTCTTGCATAAAATATAACATATAAACCTTGCCAATACAGACGCACCAGTAATTAAAGTTGAATATGTAATTACACTGATTTATAAGACAGGCAAAAAGTTACACTTTACCAGCTTCTATGTAAACTGTGTCTAACAGTTAAACTTTGCATTTTACGGTTTATAAAAATGGGAAATATCTTGACTACAGTTCATAAATGGTTTAGAGACCTGTAATAGTAGTAAAAATTATGACAACTTGTTCCATCATGAATATTCTTATCGGACCATACAAACCAAACTGTGATAATGATCCGTAAGCTGGAGACTCATCTTAGACACCGCTATACTCCCAAGAGAATGTTAGTAGTACTAAGAATTTGTAGAGGACTGCTAGTACAGTCATTATAGGCTACTGGAGAGAATCTAAAAGGTTTATTAAAAGCCGTTCTGATACACTTTTTCGTGTCACAAACACGGTGCAGTTTAACTCCATTTAAACTTGTATTTTTTACTTATCCACCATTCAAAACTTCAGAAGACTAGTAAATACTAGAAGCATAGGAATATCGGTTCTTCCCCTTTTGGAGTCTGTTAGCCCCACTTACATGTGCGGCTGAGGTGAGCAGCCCGGGCTGCTGTTCCCATTGCTGTCGATGTGATCCAGGGAACCATTGAGGTCTTCGTGGACAGCCTGCAGCAGGCCGCTGGAGGTGTTATTGATCAGTCCAGGGTTACTTAGCAAAGGTAAACTGCTCTCTGCCAAGGCAGCCTAGTGAAAGGAAGAGGGTGTGAGACAACTTTGGAAATGCCCTTCCAAATGCTTTTTAAAACATCTATCTTCTTCTAACGGGTTTCAATTCTGATACAGGTATTTTAGAAGCGTTTCAATAAAATGTATGGGAAAGACAAACGTCCCTAACTGACAACTTGTGGCAGCAATACCAAAGAAATTAAGTGTGATGTTCAACTGAAACAATAGTTCTCCCAGCAAACTTTCTCACTCAGGTTTCAGCATCCCACATAATGAAATAGTGTATCCTCACGTATAGCGAAATACCCCAAGATAATACAAGCAGTTGCTCTGCTGTTTAAAAATGACCAGAACTTAACTCAAAATAAAGAAGACCTGACATTTGCCTCCTCTGCATAAAAATTATATATTATAATTAAACTTTAAAGTTTTTGCCACAAGCACCATGTTCCCCAACACTATGATGTGAAATCATTTATGACAGCCTGGATAAATATTAATGCACAGCCACATGCATTTGCAAAAGCTTCTATCAATCTAGCCTTCGCAGGAAAACCGCGTGTTCCAGATTTTGCCACAGGGTGTCCTTCTTGCTTCTTCACATCAAAAGTAGCTTGAATTAGAACCAGTGCTTTCTACAGTGCTAGGTACTACAACTTACTTGGATGATAAACCAACTATTAAGAATAATCACAATCTCACCTAAATACAAAGCCAGGCCAAAAAAAAAAAAGCGAAACATTCAGACCCGAGGATAATGGGAAGCACATTTAATGATATTACCTGTAAGCTGGCATTCAGAGCTGCTCCATAGCCTAAACTGGTAGGTATATTTTTTACTAAGGTTGGGCTTCTGGAAGAAAAAAAAATATAAAGGTTATTTATAAGTCCAAATGTAAAGGATGTGGCTCTCAATTATCTCGGGTAAAAAGATACGTTCTGGCTTGTTGCCTCACACTACTAGTCCAGAATGGATGTAGGTAAGACCACAGACCAGGGGACAGAGTCCAAATATGTAATTCTCTACATAGTATATATATAGCAATTTGGTCCAGGAATCTAAGTAATGAAACTTCAGACTACGGTGTGCAGGCGAAGTGGGGCATGACCTCGAGGATCCCTAAACCTGTTTCTAGCTACGCGGAGGTTTTACTTCCAAGAGGAACAGCATTCATATAAAATTAAAAAAATGTAAATATACAACACAATTACCAATTCGATGCAATCAGGAAATAATTAATGGTTAATTTCTAGAACACCATGAATTAACATAACAAATTACCATAGTTAATCAAATGACAACATAATGGATTAACTATTTCTTGAATGCAGAAATTAGCGCATCCTTGACTACAGAAATCAAAAGTGAAGCACTAAGAGCAGATAAAATACATTAGAGTCATATCTTCAGAGAAGGTAGTAGTGGTTTGGGGGAGCAGGTAAATGCTACACGGAGTTAATTTATTCGGCCCAAAATGTGTTCTATTATATTTCTGACTTAAATTCGGCAGTCTTGTTCTCTAGGAAAACAAACAAACAAACAAAAACACATATCGATCCCAAACTTCCCAGACAGTAATTTTCTCACACTACCGTTTCTTGATCATCTCAACAGCCCTGAATAGATAGATAGCTGATGTAGTTGGAGAAAAAGCAGGGAGTGTCCAAATAATAAAGTTTGGTCAGGAAAATAAAGAGTAGGTGTGAAACAAAAATCACTATCCCTTATTAAAATCTTTTCATAAATTCGTCACAAAAAGGTACTTAAGTTCAGGAATAC
>NC_083102.1:34613532-34616032 GCF_949774975.1 Lagenorhynchus albirostris
TTGTTGCACAAGCCAAACAGACATTTTTCAAACTAATTAGCCAATAATATGCAAGAGAAAAAGTAATATCGTGCGACTAACAAAGGTGTCGATGATTGAGTGCTCACACTGTAATTAGTGTGTCAGGCCCTCGTTTCTCTGCCAAGCCTCAGCTATTAATTGCACCAAATTAGAAAACTATATCAGAGGCAAAATTATTCTTTCACTTGTCATTTTGAGAGAGGGAATTCATTCCATTCAAGAGGCAGGTTAAAAAGAGGGGAAGCAGATACTAATCTGCTTATGTCATGTAAATAAATGTTCCTGGTGCTCTCTGGAAGGAACTGCGCCAGGCATCTCCAAACCGCTGCACAAGTAGTTACCTTCCAAGTTGCTGCATTCCGCCTGAAGTAAGCAAATGTCCGTGTAAACCAGCTGTAAATTTCATTAAGTGTTAACTGCCTGTCAGATGACTCCATGATAGCCTGAAATGAGACAAGATACAGAGTGACATAAAATAATGGTTTACTAACTAGGCTAGATGACACTTTCTCATCCAAGTCTTTCTTAAGCATTTATGAATTTTAATTTAATCAGGCAAAGTTAATTTTCCTTCTACTTACCTGCCTTATGAGAGTTGCATAAGTAAATGGAGGTCTGACATCTGCATTTTTATAAAACTCGTAGTTTGGGGCAATCTCTATAAAAATAAAAACTAGGTGTTAATTCTGCTAATAATTCCCATTGCGTATCATTGATTTTTCATATTTTCCCCTAGTACTGGTGAAGTGATTCAGTGAGAGAGCCACTGACTAGTGAAAGCACAAAGCATGACAGTGGAATTGAATTTTATGGAAAAGGCCATTTCTGACGTGAAGTGCAAATGAAGCGTCCCTAGTTGTTGGCGGTACTTCAGGAACCGTGCAACCAGCTGGCCTGAGGATTTTTTCCAACAGCCAGGTCCTCTTTTAAGTGGGTGGTTTAGGCAAGTTCTTACATGGACTTTCGCCCCCCTGCCATAATCTTTGCTTTTCTCATCTAATACTTCATAAAGCATACCAGGATCATCTCTCGGCATCTATGGCCCTCTAACAAAGGAAACACAAAACCCTCACAAGCGCCCATGTTGAAAATAACTTCACTTTTTGTACAAAGGGGGCTCTGGGCTAATCACAGTTACAATGTGTGACTGTGATTATCCAGATGCCCCCAGGGCAGGGGTGAGGGGTTGGGGGTGGGAGGGAGTAGGGAGAGAGAGAAGGTAAATTCGTGTTCAGTGCCAACTGTGCCTCTCAGACACATCTTAAGCAAAGTGGCATGTAGGCATCAGGACCTCTGCTAGGATTTCATTAGGTAGCACCTTGACAAAGACTGATGCCTGTAAAGCCTGCACTGTCTTGCATAGGGCAATGGTGCTTCCTATCTGTCCTTTTAAATGGCTCTTCTCCTACGGCATTACTCGCAGATGTTGCATGGCTACCGTCTTCCCTCCGAGATCAAAGGATCTCATTGAATTGAGGTGATAATATGGGCTGTCCTGACAACACATCTCTCAGTGTCTCTAATGGGGAGAGCTTGCTTTCCTGAACAACCCCTCAGAACAATTCATCACGATGTGCTTAGGGAATCGCCCCTATCCGCATTTACCAGGAATAAAACAATGATCACTCCATAAATCATGACTTGAGTTTCCATGTGCTCTGGAATGGCTCATGTACAGTTGCTTCAGCTATAGTTTTCCTCTCCCAAAGTAAAAGAGCTCTACTGAGCATTGATATCCTACCTGATGACATGGGAATGTTGTATTTGTCTGAATGTCGCCTTCGTATGGCTCCCACATTGGGCACACTGGCTGGGGTGATTACTGAGGGTCCCTGGGTAATCGGGGTGACTGGGGCCGTTGGTGTGGTAGGGGTTTGAGGTAAGCTCTGTGGGGATGTCTCCAACATGTTCTTCGACATGGTGACACTAGACACCAGATTTAGCTGCAAAGGCCCAAGAGAAGGGCAGGAAAAAGGTAGAGACAAGAGAAAAAGACTTAAAAAGGTTTGACAAATGAGAGTGGTTTCACTTCTACAGCTGTGTTGCCACTAATAAGCTGCAAAAGGAAGCAGCCAATCTCAACTAATTACAGGATGAAATTGTATCATAAGAACTCTAATTAGAGGATGCTGTTAGAGGTTATCTAATAATCTACTGCAATGTTACTTAGGACTAACTTCTTGTCCTACCAGACTTCAGCAAAAGTCTATTTCCTTAAATACAAAGCCAGTTGCTGACTATTGACTGCCCCTATGGTTAAACAGGTGTAGCCCCCAGTGAAGCAACAACAACAGCAATAATGAAGGAGGCAATGTTTTCAACCAACAGGACTTCAAGTAAGTTGCTATTCTGTTGCTGCCAGAATTTTTTTTTTTTTTTTCCCCATAGTCCCAAATCTCAGCAGAGAGGCTCCAGCCAGCTGGAAAATTTTACACTGACCTTTAGTCTCCTTGCTAATTTCGTGGAATGGTAATGACAT
>NC_083102.1:34618532-34651032 GCF_949774975.1 Lagenorhynchus albirostris
ATTAAAAAAGATACCTTTCTCCTTTCTTCCTATTAAAAATGGGTTTAGAGTTACCCATGCTTATACATAGTACAAAGGAAAAACTCTGATATCTTGTGGAAATACCTTAGCAGAATTTAAATAAATGTAGTCTCTATGCAAAAAAAGAATACATTTTGAATAATACTAATTGGTGACTGATATCAGAGACACTAGGAGAAAACTCATACAATATAGTCTGTCTTTTATCTCCTCCCCCACTACAAAACCAAATGATCTCTTTTTTACATAAAGAAATGGAGGGAGAGGCAAAGCTGGCAATCACTAATCATCAGGCTATACAGGGGCCTTATTAAAAAGTATCCCCACAAACTTTCATTAAACTAGAGTTACCCAGCTGATTACTCTAAGTTTCTGTGCAAACATTAGCTGAGTGAGATAAAGTATATTCTTTTCAACAGTCTGTGTATCTGACTACGTTATTGGGTTGGCTTCAATCTCATATATATTTTTAGGGAAACTGCAATTTTTATTTTCTATAATCACCCATATTCCTTGTCATAAACTCTCTAAATTAACATGATGTGTACTCTATGGTAAAATGTACCAACATGTGCAATACATCTTAACTGAAATAACAACCAAAGAAAGAGAACAAGATTGGCTTTAAAAATACTATGACATTTTGACAAAACATTTGATAAAAAAATCTATTTATATGTATCTGATGATTTATCCAAATCCTCTTCGGCATACCACATACCTCTCTATTTGTGATTTGTACTGTCTGCTTTACAGGTTGCTCAAAAGTGGGCTTCCTTTTAATATCTGTAAACCTATCACAGAAAGATATTCTCTCTGGCTTCAGCCTCAAGGCGGTGATTTGTGCACTGATAGGTGTACTTTGTTTAGTGTCACCCGTGGTGTAGATTGGATAGATTTTGTAAAAAATAGCATTACTTTAAAAGAAACATACAATTTGACAAGCGATTGCATTTTACTTTCATTTTATTGCCATATTTTTCATCACACTCATTGTTTTCTAACTGTCACTAAATTGTTCATTTTCTTAGTCTGTTACATCGGTAGAGCTATTTACTGTTTATAAAGCAATATGCACTTACAGGTTTGGGAGACGGCTTGGGCTCTGAGGGTCGCATGTGCAAGTGGGTCATCATTGCTTGAAGACGTTCGCGTTCTTTAGAAAGCTGTTAAGAAAAAGTGAGATCAGAAGCATTTTAGAAATGACTGATACAGCTATTTTATTGCAGTGATACATCTTATCATTGAGCTTGTCTCCGAGTAATGATTTCTGCATATAAAAGTCTGTGTCCGTAGGAACTTATCTGGGACGAAATGCAACTTTAGCTATGGAGGGGGGGAAAACTTTTATAGCTTTCCTTATGTTAAAAGGTCAGAGAAAACAAATAACACTTCATCTTTTTGTCAATAAGAGAATTGAGGTCACAGTTGCCTCAACAGTAACAAGTTACTGAAACCATAAATTAGAAGGCCCATGGTGTCTCTTTAAAGTCCTGTGGACACTGTTAGCTATGGACTAGTGCCAGCAGCTGTGAAGGGGTGAAGGGTTCTCAACGCAAAGTGCCTGCCAGGATTGTCTCCACACTTCATGCATTCCCACTGAGGTCCAGTTAGTGGCCCCTGCAATCTGCCATCATCAATCTAATTCAATAGAGTGACAGAGACCGGGCAGTGTGAAACGCTGAACTCTGCCACGGAGTAGGCGTCCACACTTGCGCTGGGTCTCATTACAAGTGACGGACCTTACTTTTCCATCAGTCAGACACATCGGGAAAAAAAAAAGAGGCATAATTGGTCACACTGCAGACTGTCTCATCAGCCAAACTCTTAGTTTTAGTCTACCTTTTATAAATGGTAAACAGGTTTACAAAAAAGCTTTTTAAACGACAGCAGCGACAATGCTTTTTATGTGTTCTTGATTATTTTACAAGTCAAAATATTTTTAGGAGCTCCCTGGAAAAAAGCAATGACATTTATGCACTTAGTGAATGATGAATTTAAAACAATTTAAGACGTAGTAAAGTATGAAGACAAATAAATTGTATGTTTAATTAAATGAAACAAGGTATTGGTTTGATTGAGAAAAAATAATCTTAAGACGAAATGCTAGAGGAAGCCTTAGAGGGTTAGAAAAAATGTAGCAAGAATCATATTGTGGGTGATATAATTGTTTTATGATCAGTTTTAAGAGTTCTATTTATTTTTGGCCAAATTCTGTTTCAATATGAACAGTAATGTTTTTTAACTTAAGTTAGCAGCATTTGATACAATACACATATTACCAACTGTGATATTGTAAATAATGTGCCATTACTCCAAGTCTTAAGGATTCTTGTAAGATCTTTAATTAAAAATACACTAGAGGTAGAAAAGGAGAAGATTTTATTTAGAGTATTAAATTACAGGCATGATACTGTAAAGGCTTTTTGCTATAATATAAAATCTCATGGAAAAAAACAAGATTAGCTCATGTAAAAACTGTCTCTGCAATAAAATTATACCCAACTGGGGGGTTGGGTCTAACCTTTCGTAGGGAAACTTAGATTTGACTCCTTTGGGATAGCCAAATGTATATGATATAGTCTAAAGGTTATATTAAGTCTAAGTGGTGAGTACATTAAACTACAACAATCCACCCTGAGGTATCGATCATTGCTATCACTATAAACAATCTAAAATTCCTTGTATTTCTATGAGTCATTGTGTTAAAAGACACAGGATCTGCCCAGTACTCAATTTAACGACCAGAAGTCAGAGAAAGGAGTCCATTAAGGAAGGCTTTGACAAACCTGTATTTCTAACTGCTGCACCACCTGCATTTGCACTCGACACTGGGCAGTGCTTCTGTCGTCCAATGCATGTTCGTTGTTAAGGTGCCTAAACAAACACAAAACACAAAACAGAATGTTAAGCCACGGCTATGTCAGTGGCATATGCTCCACTTAAAACCACTGAAGTTGTATTTCCTCCACAGTGGGGAAAAAAGAACACTTTGAAATGATACCAGAAAAGTTGAATAGGCTGATGTGTTTAGTGCAAATTATTTACGCAACATAAAGAGACCCTTCAAATAGTAGAAAATGTCATTGTCTCTAAGCTTATCAGTTATTACAAAAAATATTTTCCCCAAACCATTTGCAGAATAATAGTAGAAATCACTAGATGAATTTCATATACTCATGCCATTTATTTTTAAAAAGGACACTTTATAAATACATGAACCAAAAGTAACTCTGAAGAGAACAAAGACAATTCTCTATTCCATTTTTGTTAAAACAGTTTGTGGTCCCTATGATGTTATTTAGTGAGCCATGTCTTATTTCACCAGGATGTGGTATGAATTATGTAAAGATGGCAAATTATCGTCCCATGGAAACATCAAATACTTATGAAGAATGATCACTTGTTATTACTAATAATTAAAGTGCATTGAAGATTCTGACAATCAGAAGTGTAAGATTGACATTTCATGTCTAGTGTCCTATTTGGGAGACATCTATTCTAATCTTTCAAAAAAGTAGGGAAAGATAAGACATTCTCATTATCTTACTCTAATCTTTATTATGTATTAGTCTATTATTATTTCATAATGTTTAAAAAGATCTCTTTAATGAGTGGTATGTTGATACATCAAAAGTAATTTAGTAGAGCAGCATCTCCAATGAACATGAACATATTCAATAATATGTACTTTGTAATATATCATTTATTTGCTGCCTCCTAAAATTAAAAAAGTCATCTTCAATTAATTTAATATCCTTTGGTGTGTCTATTTCACCAATGGGCAAACTAAGGCAGCAATTTAAGAGATGTTCTCATCAATGTATCCAAGAGAAATATTAAACCAAATATTTACAAAATTAAATAAGAATTTATATATTTCTCCATCTGGGCTCAAGTACCATTTAGAATGGTATAATAGTCTAAAAAGTTTAGTGCAGCCCTAATTTTACTAAAATTCATCAGAAATACTTTTGTGCCCATTCAAATGATTTACTTACGTTTCTTGAAATCGATAATGAAACAGAACAAATATATAGACAGACAAATATGTAACACATATAAAGAAGTAATTTACAAACATGTAGGTTTATTTGTTAGTAGATCTAGGTTCAGCAGGTAGAATTCGTGCGACTCTGCCTCGTCCTTTGATAAATTAAATCAGTTTGTTTCAGTACCTCCTCACTGATCATGACAACAAAACCTCCGTGTATCTTAGCACAACTGTCATTCTTGGTTGAAGAGAGACTGTGGACTAAAATAGCAGGGTGTATCAGGTCAAGTTTAAGGTGTGTGGTTATAGCGCAGGAAAGGCACTTGTACTCCACCTGCCTGCTCCTAGACTGGCTCTGTTGGTTTGGTTAAGAAACTAACTGGAACGATACACACTACTATATATAAAATAGGTAATCAACAAGGACCTGCTGTATAGCACAGGGAACTCTACTCAATACTCTGTAATAACCTATATGGGAAGAGAATCTGAAAAAGAATGGATATAGGCATAACTGAATCATTTTGCTGTACACCTGAAACTAACACGACATTATAAATCACCTATACTCCACTATAAAATAACAATTTAAAAAATGATTTTCTTAATAAAAAATTAGATAAAATAAACTGTAACAAGAACTAAAATTCACTCATGTTTTCTGAAAAGGAGGCACGGAATGTCAGAGTAAACCACAGGTTAGCTTATGACATTAAGTGTCACTTATTCCTAACAGGACAGTTACAAATTGTTTTTCAGGTCCTCCCCCCATTTTAATGAACAACAAGTCCATTTTCTATCAGTGTACTGCAATAGTAGTTGTACTCCTAAGGCTTGATCTCTTGAGGAACACACGTATGTTTGTTCCACGGTCAGTCTAAATGCATATTTTAAAAAATGCTTCAGCTCTACACAAAGATTAGGGTGTAAATGGAGTAAGATAAGCAGAATACACAGCTCTGCTAGAAAAAGATATATTCAGTTTAACATGTTTATTTTTGCATGAAATTACTTTTTAAAAAGGTTTTTTGCACACTTGTTTACTTCTTAGGGATAATAATTATCCTATACTTAAAGAACTAAAAAAAGTACAAAATGTTTGCATTATATACTTGGGTCTTAGAGACCTATTCAATTTATCTCTGCATCTTTCATTAGAATAGAGACTGTAGACTACAATAATAGCCAATGAGGTTTTGTCTTGATTGAATTTTTCAGTGGAACACAAAAGAACCTTGCCATTAAAATAGTCCTTTATTCTCCTGTATGAAGGGGAAAGGTTTTTAAAGTGTTGTGATGTTCAGTAATGAGCCTCTATCTAAATTATCATTGGTGACAAACTCACAAAGCACTTTTCGAGGACACATAGTTATGAAATGCCAGAGCTGCCACTTTCTTTCCTGTAATTATAGGCTAGCTTGCAGCCCTTCAATGATCATTTATAGAACAGCCTCCAGTGGATTACTGAGAACTTGAAAAACACATACATACCTCTGCCACATCTCCCTTCTCCTTTCCTCGCTATTGTTTACCAGTGATATGTAAAATAATAGTGCCTATTCATTCCCCCTACTTAATTATGCCAATCAAAGTACAGAAATAGTGTCCGGATATAAATACAATGCAATAAGACTAAATAAACAGGCTGCATATTAACAGTAAATTATGAATTTATGTATTTATGACTATTTTGTGCCCAAATTATTCTCTTTTATGTTTTTATAACTATCTCAGGTACTACATATTGCTGTTCAAAAATTCTCTATGATTTATAAATCAAGAATGAGATAATACTGAAAAATGAGAGGATTGGTAGATTTTCTCAGTCAGTGCCTAATTGCTGTTTCAAAATGCATATGCAAAGGGACATTTCATTAATCATTTAATCATGTCCCTTGCAGGAAGTTGGAACTAATGTTGCAAATACCCTTTTCATATGAATGCTCCCTAATACTATCTTATGCATTTGATATATTGCCTATGTCATAAATTATAGCTGCTTCAAAAGGACCAAGTGGGGTTGTTATCCCTGAAGATGCTTGTTACAAAACCTTTATTAAGTTTCTTTTTTTACTTATTGCTAGTTCTATTTCACAGCTTCGTGCTAGCCAACAATAATACTCTTTCTGATGGCAAAGGTCTGTAAATTACCCATGCAATCACTAACACCATTTCACAGGCCTGTTCTACTTCTACTGGTCTGCTAACAAGGCGATTACACACAAATTACTGAATGCCTATGAAATATTTAAATGCATTCTACTCTACTATGCATTAATAAGAGCAAAGCAAGCTCTGGAATTCTGGTTAGCTCCAGTCCCTAATGTCGCCTAATGAGCCTCTTACCGAGACTGCAGTTCAAACAGAGAGGTGAAGAAAAAATGCAAAGGGTGCCTTCAGAAAGGCAGCACTGAACAAACATTGTGTGAGCCAATTCTAATTTATGGGTCACTTTATAGGTATATTGATTTTTGTTTTCAAAATGGAATAAATGATGTGGTCAACTGACGTTCTTTCAAAACTGCATTGAATCTACGTGCTAGGTAAGGTAGTGCCCACTAGGAAAAAAAGTGTAAATAGGCAGTCAAATTCTTTCTAAAAACAATTAAGCAAGCGTTTCAGGAAGACAAAATGTAGGAAAGGATCTTTCCAATTTATTTAATGCACAGTTCTCTTTAATTAAGCTTTTAAGGTTATGAATGCATGTGGTAACTTCAATTATATACACCCCAGATTAGCAATTCTATTTTAACCTCTAGATTTTTTTTCAAATTCATTTAAAGTTACAGCATTTTATAAGCTAAAAAGGGATCAGATTTAAATTCAAGTATGTCAGAGACTGTTTTAACAAAATGTTTCCCTTGCATATCACTGGTGTTTGATTTATTTTGCATCAAGCTTTTTACGTTTAAACACTGACAGGAGTTTAAATACAAAATGTTAGCTGTCACTATTCATTTAGCTGATTATGTGAGATGCCTTAGTTTTGAGAGATGGGGGCACTGTCACCAAAAGAAACAACATTCTGACAAGTTCAAAGAACGCCTTCTTGAGGTCATAATTTTGTAGCCATGCTGCCTAGTCAAAGACAAAGAAATAGACAATACACACTAAGTAAGAGCATAATTTTTAGACTAGTCAGCTGCAAGAAAAAAGATAACACATTTCCATTAAATATTGTTTCTACTACCTTTTCTATTGCTCTTTATACAATGTCAAACCTTAAAATTTTAGGCTTTGTAATAAACCTAATACATTTATGTTCGCCAACTAATTACTCCTTAATAGGCTGACATTTTATTGACACTAACCATTTAGCCATTCTTCAAAGAGTATTTCTATCTTTGTATCTCAGACCATGTTTTGTTTGCTGGCATCCGCACATGCAGGTTCAAGAACACTTGTCTGCCAAATTGAATGTTATGTTGTAAACCTTTTGGTTTAAGCTCTAAAAGTCAATCCATCTACATTCATGCTGACTTAGGGCCAATGGAATGATAATTAATTTTGCAGACAAACTACACTAAAATTTTGTTGGATATTATTACACTTTGACATTTATAAGACAGTAATGAAGAACTAGTATTAAATGCTTTTAGTGATCTAGTGAGATCGTCAATGAGTGGACAGAAAAATGGTTAGCTTCTGTCAACACCTACTTTATAGTAATTCAAAAATTTTCCTAAACACCTTTTAGTCTAGACTTTCTTCTTATATATGTATATATGGCTAAGAATATATATGTTATTCATAAGCAACTGTCCTCTGGTGGATTTTCGTTTGGTGCTGGGCAAGAACAGAGGAATTCTGCCAGTTTATTTGGGGATATAATGTGAGAAATGGAATTTGGGACTCAATATATTTTCTACTATCCTTTGCTATTAAACATATGTAGGGTAAATAGTAATAATGGATAGCTTCCTTTTATTTCAAACCAATGGATAAGCTGACTGATACAAAGTACAGCTCAAGCTGTACAATGTATTTCTAGTGCATTTTAGAAATAAAAATGCCACAATAATATTTTCTCAAACACCTTTTATAGTAAACACTGGGTACAAAATTTCTGGAGCATGGATAAACAAAAAACCTGAGAGCTAAAAACCTTTCACAGCTTTTTGACTTGCCTGACAATTTTCCCCCCAAGACTCTCAATCCTCTCCATTATTACAAAAGAAAAGTAAAATCTTCTTTCCAAGAAAATCTGTATTAGTGGTGATGCCTTCTTCGATTCACTTTCCACATAGACACTAAATCAACATTTTTTTCTGATTAACTGAAATTAATTTAATAAAACATTATTTTATTTCTCTTCAAATTTCCCACACCTTTTTAAGAAAAAGACAATACTAGTATGGAAATATGTCTAATATTTCATTTCAGTACAGTACACTGGCATTAGTTCTATCAACAGAATTTATCACAGATCTTTGACTTACAGAATCTAAGCATATCATAACAAAAATGGACTAAAAAAAAGGCCTTAAAATCTACTGTCATTTGTTCTGTCATCCCTATAAAGTTAATGGGTTGGAAAAATGGTCAGTCTTTGGAAACAAAGTTGATATTTAATTGAAAGGAAACGCTTTTTTAATTGTAACTTCTTCAGTTTTTCAAAAATACTAACTTGAATATGAAAAAGACCCATGGAGGGTAAAATGAGAGTTCATATTTATAAGCTTGTTAGTAATAAAAATATGTATACAAATTTGAGATGAATAAAAATGCTCCTTTCCATGGGCCATAAAGGAAATCATACCGAAACAAAGACATGTATTTTTTTCTTAAAGCTTTATTTTGAATTTTGCCAAAAACAACAACTTAGAGCAATAAAATATTTGGTGACTGAGCTAGTTCTATGGCTTAAATTGCCATATACTGAAGAAATAGCAGCAATAGTCCTCTAAATAACCTTAATGATACGGAATAATATAACATATTAATAAGGACTAATATATTCAAATGAAGAAATATGAAATTAGTTCTTTAAAGAATTATATTCTTATATCCTGTCTTTATTTTAGCAAATGTTATTTTTCTTAGACAGGAAAACTTTAGCAAAGTTACTTAACATTTTAAGAGCTCTCTTTGCTTAGAACGGTCAAATCAGTTTCCTATCCAACAAAATGGTAGCTCACAACTGTTCAGGATAATATGTGTGCAAATTTTCATTCAAGGACATGTAGAAAATCCATAATAATATAGGAAGCATTTTTTTCTTTTAATTGGTCAGAAATAAAAATAGTTTAAAAAAATCCTTGTGGAAGTCTTACTGTAATTCAGTTATACAGTTATTATGATGCCAAGTACTTGTGCCTTGTTGTTAAGGTGCTTTTGCTCTATACTCTGTAGTCTACCATTTGTAAACACATCTTTTTGATGTTTCTGCCAACATCCTGGCAACAAAGCAGTGCAATTTCAAATGAGCTAATTAACTTAATTGTTGATGAAGCATGAAACAGTTCATTCACCCTGTTAGCTGCTCCATGACAACATAAGAGTCTCAGCCTGTGAAGTTACTCATCTCCATAAACCTATCTGTAGCTCTCTGTTTAGATCTCTTGTATACTGAAATTGTGCGTGGAAAATGTTTCATGAAAGATGCATATTCTCATTTGAAAAAGAACCTCTTATGAATTAAAAAAATAAATTATCACTGTATGAAGAAATTAAGGATACACAAAGTTGATTTTAAGCTAGAGAAGCCATATAATCTATCATACAAACATAGGGCCATGTAAGTTTCTTTATGATTCTCAGGGCAACAAGTAACAACATGGAGAAAATAACAACTATCTTAAAATTTTAGTTACTATTAACTTTCCATTGTTTATTCTTGCTGTTAAATAAATACATTAAATATTATTTAAAGTAAGAAATATAAAGTCTGCAATAAAAAATACACCTTTAAAATCTGTCTTTTGTTTAAATATATGTATGTGTATATATATAATATATATTTTTTATATATATATATATATATATAATATGACTTCTCACATAATGTTACTGGAAATTTTTCTTGAAACCTTGAAATTTAAGTGAATCCAACAAACACGTCTTCCAGTTATTAATGACACTGCTATAGTAAGGCTACTTCTTTTTTCATTCATTCAAAAACTTTTATTGGATGATTTGTAAAATGTTCTCATGAAAAGGTAAAGAGGAAGAGTTAACCGTCTTAGCCTGACTTTGCTAATCTACTTGTTGGAACACACAGAAAACTTACAGTGTGCCTTATGATGGACCTTCACTTTCTTCCTTCAGCTTTCTTTTGTTCATTTACAACTATCTGCTTAAAACTCCCATACAATCCACTCCCGCCCCTAAAAAAAGTAAAAAACCTACTTTAAAAACTGTCCAAAGTCTTCACAAATGCTTTCACAGCCTGGCCATTTGCAAACTCCATGGCCGTAGAGAGTGTGAGAGGCCCCAGTCTCCTCATGTGATGAGCTGCAGCAAAAGAACATGGCATCAGATTGATCTCAAAAAGCCATAATCGTTGCAGGCTGCTAGCGCCTGTCAGGTTACGATCAGTGACAAACAGGTCAAAACAGGTCAATTCAGCTCAGAGCAGTCAGAAAAATTTAATCGTTCTATTGAATAGTTCAACTGCCAAGGCTAGACGATGTTCCAATTAGAGGAGAAATAGAGCCAAAGATGACTGTTAATAAACGATGAAAAACTAAGAGGACTGTATAATATCATATGCTAATCCTGCCATATGACCTTAACGTAACATTTACCTCTAAATAAAAATATATATATTCATATGTGGTCAAGTGAAAAAAACCTGTGTTTTTAAGAAAGTAATAGGAAAATCACCGTAAGATTTTCGAAATGTTCTTTTTAGGGAAGATATGGACCTTTAGAACCATTTACATTAATATTTATGTGCGAACCATATATGTTTCTGCTAGTTACAGCTGATTTAAAAATTCTACTTTGGAACGGTATTCATTAGCTATCTCTTTCTATAATTATCCAAGACTTCTGATAAGTGAGTATTATATCAGATAGATCCTAGAGACATCAACCAACTTCTGAACTATATAATCATCAAATTACTCTCAATTAATACAACAGCGTGAACGCATTCAGAGGCATACCATTTTATAATAATGAAAGCTAACAAGAAAAAAATTTTATGATACTTCTAGGAAGACAAAGAACATCACCAAACTATAGCATTATATCTTAAACTGTACTGTAATTATATGTACGTTTCTTTGAAAAAATATTTGCTTAGGGGAAAGGGTTTGTGGCAGCTAGGCAGGTATTCACATACATAACAGAACACTATTAATCCACTCCACTTAAATATGAATTTTACAGCTATATATCATATGAGACTAAGCCATTCTGTTAAGAAGTCCTACACTTATGCTTCATCTTTTAAAAAGATAGTTTTCATATTGAGCAATATTTTAGCTTCTATAGTTTATGTAAATTACATTAAAGGACCTGATTAGATAACGATATGCCTGCATAAATAGAACTAAATGGACAAAAAAGTACATGGGTGATCCTTTTACAAAGGCAGTTTTTACACAACTAAAATAAAACAGTAAGTTGAAAAATTACCTAATATAATGTACTCAGTGTTGGTAACTGAAATCAAATAATTTTTCTTTATGAGTATTGAGGCAAATTTATTCAGAAAGTTACCACCGTAATTTCATTTTTATTATATATTTATAATTCCATCATGCCACAACAATAAAAAAGGCAAACCAGATCTTCTATCTTCTGGTTTATTATACCTGTGTTTATATGTTTATGTATATCTATTCTCTGATTTGTAAGCACATGTTTGTAACATATATAAGGGGGATATATATGCATCTTTAATTATTTGAAACTGGTTAAGTTTTAAAATGGTAAAGATGTTCTCATTTCAGCAATCAGGTTAATCACAACATTTTAGCCATAAAAGTATATTGACACAATAATTCTGCATGCACTTATTAACAAATAACTTTCTTCAGTAAATTCCCCACTCTATCCATTAAACTGCTGGTATATGAACTGCTTTTTTTCTAATGAAAATGATATAAATACAAATAATCTAAAGGTTTCTATCTATTTAATTAGTTGTTCTACACATTCTGCCCCTGTTAAGTACAAATCATTATTTTTAGTTTCACAAATGGTGAAAGTAAAGTTTGGTGATATGTAACAGAATGTATCTCCTGAGATTTACCTGTCTCGCCTTGCATTTAGAACTGAAGACTGTCCATTCACCATGGAGTGATGGGTTATTGGTGGTGACGCTTTGGAAGCGGTGGGGGAGGTAGTCGAGGAGGAATTGTTAGTAGTGAGGTCTAGCCCTCCATGCTTAATGCCGTTGTCTTCCATACTGTGAACTCCAGTCACTTCTTTCCATAACTGCTGAATCTCAGCAGGACTTAAGCCAGCTATAAAGTGAAAGAAAGCCCCACTAATATAACAAAGTAAATTTCATATAATGAGCTTAGTATTATCATTGGATTAAGGCCAACCACAAAAGTGATGTTACCAGAATTATTAATATATGATAATAAACCACTTTATACCATCAGCACTATCGTTTCCTCTTCAATAATCAGTTATTTGTTAAAGACTACCAATTCAAGAACAGTACTAGAAATAATAGTATTGGGAATAATATCAAGGATCAGTAGAAAAAAAACACAGCAAGTTCCATTTGAAAATTAAACTATTCAACTTTTAACTTTTTAACTAACTTTTTTCAAGCTTTTACTTATTGCTAGTATGAAGTTTTTATCAGTGAGGAACTGAAAGAACATTTGGAAATAACACATATCAAAAGAAATGAAAAAAGAAGTAAGGTGGGAAACACAAATGTCAGGGGAAAACAGCAAACATTCAAGTCAAAAGAAAAATAGATTTGACAATTATCTAGTTATTTTGATCTTTCTCAGAATGGCCAAGGAAATAACTGAATTTCATTTTGAGGTCCTGAATAAGCCAATATTCTAACTTACATGGATCAATTAAGCAGATAATATCTAAATTTCTCCTTCATTTTATGACTGATAGAATAAATCAACTACTCATTTTAAACAAATTCCTGGCTCAGATTATGCAAATTTACCTGACTTACGATGAATGAAAATAGAAAAGCTAGGTACAAGACTTTAGCTTTTCACTGTAATTTTGAAATAAGGAATTGAGAGACTGTTATTTACAGTATTTGACTTACAAAACATTACTTATATATGCCAATTTCTGTGCCTTCATATATTCTTTATATACCTTATGCTCCTTAATCCTTACTACAGTCCAATGGAGCTGACACTTTTATTGTAACCAATTTATTTACAGATAAGGAAGCAAAGAGGGAGAGAGGTTCAAAAATATATCTAAGGTCACAAAGCTTATGTGTGATAAAGCTGGGATTTCAATCCAGGCAGTCTGACTTGAATGCCTTTGCTCCTAAAATATTTTATTAAAAATATGAAAACTGCTGAATAAAGATATACAGGAGGAAATGTACTTGTAATTATAATTGCTATCATTTATTGAGCATCTACTATATTCTGGCGCTTTACATTCATAATCTACATTAACCTCACCTGACATTAGGAATCATTACATTTTATTGATGAGGGCATGGAGGCTCAGAAAGATTAAATATGTTTCTCCAGTCACTAAGCTCATAACCAGTGGACAGAATTCAAACATGATGCCCTGTGGGTCCAAAAATCTATGTTTTTTATTACTGTGTTCATCTACAATATCTGATATAAGGATGGAAATGCTAATCAAACTTCCCCTGCCCCTCCCCCCCACATCAGATGCTCTAGTGATGCTGATCAGTTGAGAGCTGCATGAGAGTGAAGTGGCTTGGAATAGGCAGGGGAGACTGGGGAAAGATAACAGAGTACGATGGTGAGGAGAGCTCTCTCATCCCTACCCCTGCAAGTGGAAAAAATCATTGATCTAGACATAGTGGTAAGTAGCCCAGAGCAACAGAAGAATTCTCACTGTTCCAAACATAACTTCTGGTCAAATTATTCGTCACAGTGGAAACCTTAAACCGCTATGCCTATCACAATTTCAAACAGACAGTGTTACTGAAAGCTACCATTCTGGTCATTCTGGCTCCTCAAGATTTTAAGACATGGCCTGAGACTAAAGACAAGACAGGGTAACTCAAGATTCCCAAAGTTATTAAAAGCTGTTTTTTCTAAAAAGAAGAGGATGGGTTAATAAAGAAAGGTATTTCTGTTACATAGGAAATAATTTCTATATAAAGATTGCTTTAATTCTAGCTTTAACCTGGGATACTGAAACTTTTCTGACCATGACTTTTTGTTACCTGGCTGCATGTATTATGTGTCCTAACAGCAAAACTCCACGAGTAAATCCTTTTCTGTGAGAGCATCAACACATCCTCTGCATCAGAACTCTCTGCTGCCTCTCCGCTCCACCCTCAGCTCTTGCCTGGACCACTGCCATAGCTTCCTGACTGTCTTCCTGTTTTCACCTTGGCTTTGGCTAATTTACTTTTCATCTATCAGCCCAAAGTTATCTCTCTAAAGGTAAATGAGGCCACGGCACTTCCCCAACAAACCCTCCAATGGCTTTTCAGCCTCCAATGGCTTTGAACTTAGAGACCAAAAAAAACAACAAAACTTACCATGGCCCATGAGGTGCTGGCAGTTATCATTTGGTTCCGGCCTGTCTCTCTGACCTCATTCATCGCTGTCTCTCTCCGTTTCATTCTGGTATACTAGCCTTCTGCTCTTTCTCGAATGCATCAAACATTTGCTCCTTTTCGAGCTTTCCTCTGGTGGCCCTCACAGCCTAGGCCCCTCTGGTTGCAAATCTTCTCACGAGTTCTTCCCTCCCTTCTCTCAGGTGGTTCAAGGGTCACCTCCTGTGAGAGGTCTCTGTCCACACTTATCAACCATTGCCCCTCCCCACCTGCCTTTTATCGAGCCCTTCCACCTCACCCTATTTTATTTTTCTTTAGGGCATTTATCAGCCCCTAAACTATATTATTTATTTGCTTTACAGTCTCCCTCCACCATTTTCTAAGAGCAGGGATTTCTTATTTTACTTATTTTATAGACCCCCCCCAGTGCCTAGAACAGTGCCTGGTATGTGCTCAAGAAATAGCTGTTGATTTAATTGATTAAAACGGGTTCATACAGTTCTCGAAGACATATTGGTTTGCACACGGAAGTTCTGTGACTCTTAAAGGTCACACTATTTATAACCATTGCTCTCCTATAAGGCCAATGTCTAAAGAATTATAAATGGTACTAGTTGATTCTAACAGGCTGAGTGGCTAATAACATTTTATATTTTGGCTAAAGACTCTTAGACGTTTTTTGAAACTATACCAGTTAAAGATGTTATTAATAATTTAGTTTTGGGATTTTATTAATAATTTAGTTAACCTAAATATCCACTTCCCTTCTAAAAGTAGAAATCCATTATACTATTCATTTGCCTTGAAAATTAGTGGTATCACCATGATATCACAATGATAGGGTGACAAACAGTAGGTACATAAACATTTGATAAATATAACCTGCTCATCATCCAAATAATGATCCTTAATTAAAAGAATATTTTAAAAATATTAAATATTTATATATTTTAAATATTTAATTTTAACTATTTTAAATAAGGGACAGAGAATAAATAATGTCAAAAAGAGATTCCTGTTAGTGAAACTAGCTCCCCAAAGCATCTACATATTAGAATCACTTGGGGATCTTTTAAAATTTCCAGTGCCGTGACCATAGCCCAACAAATCAAATCACAATTTCTAGTAGCTTTTGAAGCTCCACAGATGATTCCAATGTACAAATAATTTGGGGGGAATTTTTTTTTAAGTAAACTATTACATTGCCCATGAGACAAAGTTTTCACATCAACTTGCTTAGCTATTTTCTATGGATACAAAACTATTTATGAAAATGAAACAACTAGCCAATCCATTTTGCAGCATTTTGAAAGTTTCGGGAGTTTTTTATGTTTTGATGTTGGGCAAGAAGTAATTTACTTTTTCGGGCAGTAACTGTGTTCTATGGAACAGTACTCTCGAAATGCTGTTAGTCTAAGATATCTCAGAAGTCTGTTGTTTCCATCTTGGAGACTCGTGGTTCATGTTAGCAAGTAAAACAGTTCTGAGATATCTGTCTAGTAACAAAGAAAACTTGAGTCTCTTTCTTTAACTCAGTGTTTTGCAAATATGTTTGAAGGAAAAAAATTAACTCAACAAATTCTTTTTACAATTACACTAATTTATTTCAGTTTTAAATACCAGGTATAGGCTTAGGATTCAAGTGATCTCCAACCCAGGCCCCTTCCCTGAATTGCAGGCTGCCTATCTAGCATCTCCACCCTAACAAATTCTCAATTCTTACATGTCCAAAACTAAGCTCCTGTTTTTTCAGCTCCTCTGACCCCAACTCACTCCTCTAGCAGGTTTCTTTGTCCGTTTTATTTAACAGATACTTATATAGTGCTTCTCATATGCCAGTTACTTTTCCAAAGGCTTCATACATAATAACTAATGTAATGCCCAAACCACTATTATTGTTTTTATTATTACCATCACTATTTTCATTTTAGAGATGAGGACACTGAGGCACAGAAAAGTTAAGTAACTTTTGCTCAAGAGCTAATACATGGCTGAGTTCCCCTCACATTTTCAGGTCATTACTCACACAGCCCCTTCCCAGGACTCCTTCCCTGGCTACCTTGTCTACAAGTTCAACTCCTCCCATCTCCTGTGGTTGCTTAATTTTTTCCTATCCTTGCTTTTTAATTTTTCTCCTTAGCAGTTACCACTATATATTTTACTTGACTTATTTGTTGTCTGTCTTCTACAGTCTGTCTTGTTACAGTTTTTACACTAAAATGTAAGTTTTATGATGGCAGAGTTTGCTGTCTGTTTTCATCATGGCTTTATTCCCAGCGCCTATATGAGTGCCTGCCGTGAGTAAACACTCAATGAATGTTACTTAATAGAGCTGTTCAGGGACTTCCCTGCTGGCTCAGTGGTTAAGAATCCGCCTGCCAACGCAGGAGACATGGGTCTGAGCCCTGGTCCAGGAAGATCCCACATGCGGTGGAGCAACTAAGCCCGTGCGCCACAACTACTGAGCCTGTGCTCTAGAGCCCGTGAGCCACAACTACTGAGCCCGCATGCCACAACTACTGAAGCCTGCGCACCTGGAGCCCATGCTCCGCAATGAGAAAGCCACCGCAATGAGAAGCCTGCGCACCGCAATGTGGAGTAGCCCCGGCTTGCCACAACTAGAGAAAAGCCCACACGCAGCAAGGAAGCCCCAACACAGCCATAAATAAATAAATAAATAAAAGAGCTGTTCAGTGGACCAGAACACTAGTGTAGTGGCAAGCACAATCCGGGAATCAGTGGACTAGAGTATCACAGAATAATAGTCAACTTAAAATCTTAAGTGAAGATTATTCATTTTTCCTTTAAAACATATTTCAAGGAAATATACATACAATACCACTGCTGAAAAGTTTTATAATTTCATAATTTAAAAATTCCGTGCCCACAAAAAATTGAGAAACCCTGTTCTACTTTTGTATGGTGACTTGGCTTCATTCACTGCCAGGACTACAAATAAGCATTAAAAAGTTTCTTTTTCCAGGGCTTCCCTGGTGGCGGAGTGGTTGAGAGTCCGCCTGCCGATGCAGAGGACACGGGTTCGTGCCCCGGTCTGGAAAGATCCCACATGCCACGGAGCGGCTGGGCCCGTGAGCCATGGCCGCTGAGCCTGTGCGTCCAGAGCCTGTGGTCCACAACGGGAGAGGCCACAACAGTGAGACGCCCACGTACCGCAAAAAAAAAAAAAGTTTCTTTTTCCAGGAGTTGAGAGAATAAAAAGAAGAATTCCTAATCAAATTGCATATAATATGACAGATAAAACAATTAAATAACAATTCTTTATTTCTAGAGTTAGAGTTTGCAGAGTACTGGGTGCCAAGCACTGTGCTAAGAATTAATGAAAATTTTATCATTCATATCTAGATTATACATTCTTGGGGCATACAAGGGGTAAAAGTTTCACGTATTGGTAAAAATTACATGAGCATCTTTTTCACACTCAGAAATAAATGATCCTTTCCACGTCCTTTTATTTTTTACATCCAGTAATTACTTTTTAATATTAAATAAATAATTTTAATATAGTACGATATAAAGTCAGTCTACTGTGAATTTTTAATTAATTTATTTTCTAGGGTTATTTACAATTAAAAGTAATAAAAGTGAATTTTGGTAAAAATATTTGTATTATTCACATATTTTATTGAATGATTTGATATTCAATACTTGAAATTATTGAAATATTATCATTAATTTTCACTTTTCACCTTAAATTTTACATTTTGAAAAACTAGTATACACGCATGGCCAAAATAATTGAATCACAGGGAAGGGTATGCATTGTAAAATTAAATTTCCCTACCAGCCCTGACCTCTGGGTCCCCAGTACCTCTCCAGTGGCAACCATTATTCCAGTTTCTGAGCTACCTTCAGAAAGCCAAGTGTTCATTTATAATTTGCCAAACCTAACATCTTATTGATCTATATTTGACTAGGGGCTTACTATAACCTGTACGTAAAATGCCCATCTTTAAAATGTACTTTCAATGACAGGTGTACCTAATACACATTTCGTCCAAATGCTGAATTACAAGAAGTAAAAATAGCTATTTGGCTGAAACTGAGACCAAAGGCAAATATCTCCACCAAGGAAAGAATTTCTGGGATACAGGAATATATCTGATATAAAAAAATTCCTGCTATGATTTTACTATGAAAATTTTTACAGGCTACATTTTTACAGTTTGATATTCTATTACAAAAACAATGACTTCTTATTTTTCTTGATCATGACATTTTAATGTGGCAAAGTTGATGTTTTCCTTTTAAGTCTTCCCTCAACACATAAAGAATTGACAAATAGAACTTTTTTTTTAAGACAGATGGCCTAAATGACATTAAACCTATTTTAATATACGTATGTTAGTATACTAAACAATTCTACAACAATTAGAATTATGATATAATTTAATCTCCCTCTTCCTATCTCATTTAAATTTTCTCAACAACTAACTCAACATATTTTTAATATCTCCCTATGTATTTATTTATGCCTAAGTTAGTTTTTATGCATAACAGCATTCACAAGTAACCTTGCAAAGTTTTACTCTGACTATAATAAATGTACCTTCAAACTTTAGCTCATTGATGTTGTTTTCAGCATGTAAAACCCCAAAGGAGATTTTCCTAAATTACAAATAGAAGATTTACTGGTATTTGAAAGGGAATACTAAAATGGTAACAATAATTCTGCATGACGTACATTGTTCTTAGTGCTGGTGCTGTTACCCTGATTAGATATATGTTCTATGTAAGCCCATGATCACAGATTAAGCAAAAAAATCAAGGATGCCAGAGTGGTGCTGAAGTAGCCATTTGGCTATTTAGATTTCCATAAGCAAAGCATGAAGTCCAAGCCAAATAGCTGACTTTGGCTGAATACTGATGCCAAAGAAAAACTTCAGCACAGTCCTAACTCAGCATGAAGGACATTATTATATTTTATTTAAAAAGATATCATTTTCTTTATTGTTCAACAGATTCCAAGCTCATCTAGTTCTACAAGGTGTTAGTTTAAAACACGACTGGCTGGTTATCTAGCACATCCTGTTTGGTCTTTCAGATTGGTAATGAAAATGGTTGTTTTAGATAGCTTCTACAAATTCAAAAATATTTTAAAAGTTGGAATTAAACATATATACACGTATACAAATATATATGTGTGTGTGTGTATATATATATCCCTATAGTAATACTAAACCTATGAATATATTGTGTATTGGGATACACTGACTTCTATCTTATATCAAAAACATATCAAAGTTTAAAGTGCATGTCACAATAATTTCCTATTTTTTAACCTGTAGACAGTGGTACTGAGTCACGAAAATATGTCACTAATTAATTACTAGTTGATATTTAAAGTACACTGTATCAAATAGCTTTATAATCAGTATTTTATTCAAGATTGATTTACAAATCCATCCTTTTTTGACTTCTGTATACCTACAGTCACTCTATATACATACTTAGAGATCGTAATTTAATTGCCTATTTCACATTAAAATCCAATATTATAGTAATGTTCATGATGACTTAAAATGCTTAATATTTAAAATGCCTTACTTTAAAATGATAAAATACATTACATCATTTTGCAATATAGAGAAAAATGTCTGTAAATCTCCTTATCAAAATTATAATTTTGTTACATCTATCTGATTCTCATGTACATATTTTTATACAGTTGAAAGAAACTGTAACTTTAAAAGTAGTCTGAGCAAGCTGTGTTAAATCATGGGGTAAGTATTGCAAATATGGCATATTTTTAAAGATACAGTGAGAATATCATCACTGCGTGTTAATCCTGCTTGGTTTTCACATGGCTATTATTTGTAGCTAATCAGCCAACCAAAAACCTGAGGCAAAGTGAACTGAAAGTTGATAAAAAAAAATATTAATTGTCCAAAATAAGCAGTAACTGAGGCAGAAATGATTCAGCGCTTACATTATCTAACAATTATTTCTTCACTTTCTCCCACTCTGAGATTCCAGAAGAGTACTATGAACTTATGTTCCTTTACTGTCACTGGTTTATGACACATTCCGCCTGTGTTGGGCTGATGGGACTCTCCACAATGGCACTTTTCACACATTCATCTAAACAGCTGAAAACACAATGATGACTTCCATCTTTTTTGTTTGGACCTAGAGATTATCATACTAAGTGAAGTAAGCCAGACAGAGAAAGACAAGTATACGATATCACTTATATGTGGAATCTAAAAATAAAAAATGATACAAATGAACTTCTATACAAAACAGAAATAAACCCATAGACACAGAAAACAAATTTATTGTTACCAAAGCGGAAAAGTGGTGGGTAGGGATAAATTAGGAGTTTGGGATTAACATATACACACTACTACACATAAAATAGATAGCCAGCAAGGACCTACTGTATAGTACAGCGAACTATACTCAATATTTTGTAATAACCTGTAAGGGAAAAGAATCTAAAAAAGAATATATATATATATATATATATATATATATATATATATATACCTGAATCACTTTGCTGTACACCTGAAACTAACACAACATTGTAAATCAACTACACTTCAATTAAAAATGTTTCTTAAAAAATACACTTTCTGCTCAAACCCAGGTATGTTTTCAGATTTACTTCCTTTCCCTCAACGTTCTCCATTCTGTGAGTTTTATTTCTCATATATCTTACAGAGAATACAAATAGAAGAAAGTAAGTGGTGATCATTTTGTTCGGTAGAGAAATAGCGAATCACTACGTTGTGCAGATCAGGAACTAACCCAGTGTTGTAGGTCAATCATTTCATGATGTATGTAAGTCAAATCATTATGCTGCACCCCTTAAAGTTATACAGTGCTGTATGTAAACTATATCTCAATAAAACTGGAAGGAAAAAAATAGAAGAAAAAAAAGGAAGATAATGCTATCAAAAGAAAGCTCAGAAATTAGAGAAAGTTTTCATTTGAACACTATTAGAATGGTTATATCATAATGAATATTCTTGTTCGCAAGATATTTCTATGCTTGTTTTGGAAGAATGCAGTTTAACAAATATATTTTAGATAATTACATCTTGTTTCTACGAACATCTATTTTAAACATTCTTGAAATGTTTGTTTGAATGGTTTTACTCAAATAAAATTATATTTCCCTATTGAGGAGAGAAAAACACCCAGATCCCAACTATAGACTTTATTTAAATTTTACTAAGAAAAATCAATGACATAAATGTATTGCTTCTGTTTTAGTACAGTTTCTATGAAAGAAATCTATATTTACGTTGAACTAATTTATAAACACTTTTATCTTTTAAACCTTATTTCTTTCTTTGTCCTCAAGTTGTATTTATTTTTCCATAAAAACAATTATTTGTGAATAGAACATTCACTGCTGTGGTGACACTATGGTTTATTCCAATTCTCTTTGGAATGACACAGAAAAGTGGGTTTATTGCCTTGTTTTTCTTTCACTATTTTTTTTTTTTTTTTTGCGGTATGCAGGCCTCTCACTGTTGTGGCCTCTCCTGTTGCGGAGCACAGGCTCCCGATGCACAGGTACAGCGGCCATGGCTCATGGGCCCAGCCACTCGGCGGCATGTGGGATCTTCCCGGACCGGGGCACGAACCCGTGTCCCCTGCATCGGCAGGCGTACTCTCAACCACTGTGCCACCAGGGAAGCCCCTTCTTTCACTATCTAAACTTTATCTTTCTTGATTTCCTAGGAGTGATTCAGTCAGGTGAATTAGAGGATCTGAAGTCAAATGAAAGAGGAATTCTGGGAAAAATAAGCCATGGAGACAGTAATTTGATAAATAAAAAGAAAAACATTTACCACAATATTTATAATTTAATGTGCCCAAAATAATAATTATGTGTATTTAAAAGACTCTTTTATTAACCTAATTATAATTTTTGTATATTTAATTGTTCTTGATTTTCTTCAGTGTATCCTATAGAGTCAGAAAAATGCACAGCAAGTACTAGTGCAATGTGAGCCCCTCTGGAACAAATATAAGTGACTTGAATGAAAGTTCACTTGGATTAAAGTTGTTCCAACAAAATCCAAATGGAAATTAGAATATGCTTTTAGGATGTTTATGGATACATGACTTTTACCTGTATTGAGAATTTTAGCACATGAAGAATGATTCTGTTTACCATTCTATTTCCTTTTTTTTTTTACTTAGAACTCTTTCCATTTCCCAAAAGTTGACTCAAATAATGAATATATACAATTGTATATTTGTATGGTATTGTATTATTGAATTATCAAAGTACATCCAAAGTTTTCTTATCAGAAAAACAAGAATACAATTGCCAGCTTTCTAAAGCTGTAATTCACAATACAGTACATGTATACGCAATATCCTTTTAGAGAAAGGAGGATCAATATGGTCCCAGGATGCATGATGAGGTCCCCCAAAGCATAACTGGGACTATTCTCTGTAGAAATACATAAAGCCTTCCTTTTATATATAGCGTGAAGATTAGGAACGTCTATCTTTTTCTTATCAGTTGTCCACCAAAACTCCTATCAGCTCACTTATGTTAAATGGAGTGTTGTTAGCCTTCCCACTAATCCTATTCCCTGCAGATCTTCAGTGTGTATTCAATAGCTTGAATTCAGTAGCTTGAATTGTGTTGCCCTTATACATTTTCTTCCATAAGACTAATAAATACACATTTAATATCTAACAAAGCACTTGAAAGCGGTTTACTGCACACTTAAAAAGCAATGTGGAGTAAAACTTCTGAGTCTCAAGAAAAAGGGGCATGCAACCATGTTAACAGTCATTTCTTTTTTTAATTTTTATTTTATATTGGAGTATAGTTGAATTACCATGTGTATTAGTTTCAGGTGTACAGCAAAGTGATTCAGTTATACATATACATGTATCTATTCTTTTTCAGATTCTTTTCCCATACAGGTTATTACAGAATACTGAGTAGAGTTCCCTATGCTATATAGCAGGTCCTTTTTTGGTTATCTATTCTATACATAGTAAAATGTATATGTTAATCCCAAACTCCAAACTTCTACTAACTTTGGGTTTTGTTTGTTCTTCTTTGTCTAGTTGCTTCAGTTGTAAGGTTAGGTTGTTTATTTGAGATGTTTCTTGCTTCCTGAGGTAGGACTGTATTGCTATAAACTTCCCTCTTAGAACTGCTTTTGCTGCGTCCCAAAGGTTTTGGATCGTCGTGTTTTCATTTTCATAACAATCATGCTTTAATAATAAACATAAAGGTTATAAAAACGAAAGTTCTCAAGGTGTAAGGTAGACAGGCCACACAGTGGCAGCAAGTGCAAGCTGAGAAATGGAGCGTGCGCGGCGATTTGTATGTACCTTGAGGCAGCGACTGGACAGGAAGGGCCGCCTGGCCAGGTGGGATGGAGATGAGTCCCTGACGCTGAAGGCTGAGCAGATGCTGCTGCTGCTGGAGTTGCTGCATCTGGAGGAGCTGCTGCTGGAAGACAAGCTGCTGGGCCGCCAACTGCTGCTGCTGCTGCTGCTGGTGTCAGAAAACCCAACCCAGTGAGCGAATGGACGGCAGAGACCAGGGTCTGTGCAAACAGCCCTCCTACAGCGATACGTAAGCTTCTTTCATCGCCCCGGTACGTTTGTGAACGGTCATCCCATTGTCAAAGCTCAAGGGCACAATGTGAGCAAGCTCTAGATTTTCAGTTGCTTTTCTTTCAAATATTAACACAGCAACAGAGAACCAAGGAACTTGCACTGAAAGGGGATGGAACAAGGTCTAGAGAAAGTGTGTCACGAAAGTTCAGACTTCTTAAAAATAGGCTTATTGCAGATGATAGAAAATTTACTTAGACTCAAAGAATGACACTTTACGGAAACAGTCAACCTCAACAACACTTTTGTTTTTTTTCCAACTGAATAAGTTTGATCTGCAGAAGTCCATGACCGTGGTCTCTAGTGACCTATTAGTAAACTGGGATGTAGCCTTCATAGGACAGGCCTGTTAGCTCTCTCTCTTCCTCTTCTCTCTTATTGGAATATATGAAAGGTAGAATTATGTTCAAGGCCAAAAAAAGTGCCCCTTACTGGAAGGAAAAGTGTAAGTTCCCATTTTGTGAGGCATTACAAGACAAAGCAGACTTCTTTTGGACTCGGGAGGGTATGAGAAGGCAGTCACACTTCAGAGAAAGACAAGCTGCTGTGAAAGACCTTTCCTTTTTAGTTTGGGGAAAAGAGAAACTTCTGATGCGCTCACTGGAAAACAGACTGCATAACGGAGCAAGTCATGTGGATTGCCCAAAGCCTCCGGAGAAATAAGGGAGCAATTTCTATTCTGTAGTTGATGGCTGTCTGAAATTCTATTCACAAATCCAAACAGAAACAAAGCCTCAGGGGGTCAAAACTGTTTCCTGTACGTTTGCATAATGGGCAGCTTGAAGACAACGGCTCTGTTACCTGCTGATCAATTTAACTACTTCAACTGTTTTGTTTGTATTATGTTTATATTTGATGCAGTTTGCTGACAAGCACAAGCTAGGCCTGAGAAGCCAGCTTGTCAGTTTGATTTATGAGCATATCAGACTGGAACTTTCTACTCGCCCCTCCAAACCTACAGTAGCAGTTCATTAATCAGGGGCCTATGACTTTGAAATCTGGGCTCAACCACTTTCTCCCTGGCTTCCCCTCCCCACCCCCAACTCCCAACCACGGGCTCAATTTGCATGCCTGTCCTCTGAGCTGCACCACTGAGAAAGATAAGGTTCCCTCAACCAACTTCGGTTCTCGGGTGGATACGAGATAATCAGTACTTTGTCCACCACGCAGCTTGCGCTTTGTACACTGTGATTCATTAGTGAACGGGAGACGACAGCAGCATTGGATCGTAACTCTCAAGTCCCACGCTGCCAAAAAAGTACAGCAGGAGAGCTCTCCCGTTACTGTTATGAAGCTCAGTACAAATGTAGCATAATGCATCTTGGACAGCAAGAGCCTGGTGATAGGAGGGTCTAACACTGCCCTGGCCTCCGAGGGCCCCTCCCAGCCTCGCCCTCCTCTGCGTGGGTGAGCCGGCCAGATCCTACCTCTTTCGCTTGCTTTCCGGGATGCTGCTGCTGCTGCTGTTGTTGCTGCTGCTGTTGCTGCTGCTGCTGCTGCTGCTGCTGCTGCTGTTGCTGCTGCTGCTGCTGCTGCTGCTGCTGCTGTTGCTGCTGCAAAAGCTGAAGATGTAACTGCTCTTGCTGTTTCTTGTAAAACTCTTGTAGTTGTTGCTGAATAAACCATTTTGACTTTAATAAATAAAGGCAAAAGTTGCATGTATTATAAACCTCCTAAACTCCTCTAGACTGGCACAGGGTCGAGTCTCCATTAAGATGCGTCTCACAAGAACAACGACAGATACGCATTGGGTTCCAGGAGACAGATCTACACATACATTGTCTTTGCCAAGGCAGCTCTGAAACTTTCCAATCCAGACTCCAAAGTATCCTAAACGAAAGGGTATAGAAGATCTGTATTCTAAATGGCTAGAGCCAAATGAATACCCTCGATGGTTACATCTGCAGCGTTAATAGCACATAAAAATAGGGTCTACTCTACCATTTATAAGATCCAACTATAGAGTTACATAAAATTAGAGTGACCAGTTCTTACTGGGAAAAAAATTGTAATCCATCGGATGGACGGGAGAACGTCAGACTTAGACATATAAGTAACTGGCCTGTGGTCATCATCACAGAACATAGCAAGTCAAATCTTTAAGAATTTAGGTAAAGCACATTATTTTCTGTATGAGAAGTAAGTCTATAACATAAAGCCCACTTTATATGAACTCAAAGCTCTAATGATGTACATATTAGGAACATTAGTTTTGCTATTGAAAAAAGATTAACCTCATGAATTGGTGGCTCAGCTGTTCAACTTTGTTCTAGTTAGTAGCTACTTCTATTCCTAAAATTTGAATTTATTGTGGAAAGGAAGGTTTGGGACATTACTTTCCCTACTGTAACAAAATGGCCAGTTCCAATTTCATACTTATGTGAATTAAAAGGAGGGTTGAAGGGCTAGAAATTTCAAAAGCAACAATTATCTGTAAGTCTCTTTGCACTTTTGTTGGCAAGGCTCTATCTCATGTTGAAATGGTACCTATTTCTTACTCTTACTCTAGACGTTAATGAATTTAAAAAGAATAAGGGATCTAAATTTTACTACTCGGTTCTGCAATTAACATGCTCCATTTGTGTTCTAGCATGCTGACAGGTTGTCCTTTCCAGTGGAGAAGGAATTGTCATATATGCCCATGGCACTGTCAACACGGGTGCTAGCACTCCAAAGCAGGTAATCCACATTACCTGCTGCAGCATGACTGCCTGCTGCTGCTGGAGAAGGGCTTGGAGCTGCTGAGGAGACAGGACTTGCTGCTGAAGGATCTGCTGCATTTGCTGCGGGGTGATCACCTGGGGAGTCATCATGGCCACCGACACAGGCACCTTGACAGAGACAGAAGGAGAAAGAGTGGACGTTACCAAACGTCTGTTAACCTACTTCATAGCTATATGGCATTCCTACCAAAATCTTTAGTAGTGATGACCAATCATTTTTATAGAATAATTGTTATATTATTTAACTATTTAATAATGATATTTTAGGTACCACAGTATTTAGACACTGGCTTTCCAGAGGCATCAGATGTCATCAGATTCCACCTTTACGTTCCACACCTCTTACGTATTATGCTAAGATGTGCTGCTTTGACTAGCATAATTAGAAATAAACAATTACATGTCAGTTTTCTCAATACTTCATAATTGATAATCTCATCAATGTCACAGTGCTACAAACGAAAGCCTTTTGAAATGATTTACAGGTATGATTAAGATAGATATGATAAAGATTAAACGACTGGAAAAATACACATTTAAATATCTGTTATCAAAGTTAGTAAAAAGAATGTATGTGCAGTGTACTTATTCATAAAATATAACCTGTCTTCAAAATTTAATATATATATATATATATATATATAAAAAATATACACAGTACTAGAAAAATACACACAGTAATACATATTACTACATGAGTACTTGGAGTAACTCATATAGGATATTTATTTATTTACTTACATATCCCCAGAAAATAGCTACATAGATAGGTCCTCTCCAAGAAGGGATCATAAGCCTCGTGTTCTAGCTTCTCCTTTAAACGTTTTCTTATTTCAAGCTAACTAAACGTATACTGGGAAGTCCAGAAATCTAAAGATTACTCAAAGGTTATTCATTACACTGAAAAATGAAGTATTTTGCTCAAAATGTCCTTTCTACCATTTTCTTCTCCTTCAAAGTTGTAAAAATTAAAGAGTCAAAAAGAAAAGGAAATAAGCAGGGAGAGAAAGAAGCAGAAGAGAAAGATGAAGCAAGGAAAATACAAAGTAAGGAAAAGCCAGGGGGAAAGTCTGAGAGAAAGAGAGAAAGGCTGTGGAGAGACAGGAAAAGGTTGGCAAGAGAGGCGAACAGGAAGTCCTCCTGCACGGAAGCCTGACGTATCTATCTGCTCGGTTGGGCGGCAGTCACACTCTTTGAAGGCACTGCTTGTACTAACCAGCAAGTAATCAACTTGTCAACTTGCCAAGTTTGCAACCTTTGAAAAAGTAATCATTTTCTTTCCTAGAGAAAACAATTCACGTTTACTGTAAATAAAAGCAAGTATTTATATAAACACCACTTTTGAACAAATTCTTGGGACAACATGTGTCTTTGAAAACAGAAAAAGATTAACAGACATGGTTCACAATTTATCCTCAGAGTCATTTTTAATACAGTTCAAACTTTTCGAGTCTGGCACTTTATATCATAAACAAAGGAGAAATTAATAATGAAAACAAAGTTAGGGGCTTCTCTGGTGGCGCAGTGGTTAAGAATCTGCCTGCCAATGCAGGGGACACGGGTTCGAGCCCTAGTCCGGGAAGATCCCACATGCCACAGAGCAACTATGCCTGTGCGCCACAACTACTGAGCCTGTGAGCCACAACTAATGAGCCTGCGTGCCACAACTACTGAAGCCCACGCACCTAGAGCGTGTGCTCTGCAGCAAGAGAAGCCACCACGATGAGAAGCCCACACACCCCAATGAAGAGCAGCCCCCCGCTCACCGCAGCTAGAGAAAGCCTGCGTGCAGCAACGAAGACCCAATGCAGCCAAAAAAATAAAGTTAGAAGAAAAAAATAAAGGAAGTTCAGGATGGATTAATTCCTCTCCCTCAAAAAAACCACTTCATATTTCATACTAAAGAAAGAGTATTTTCTATCCCTTGCTCTCTGGAAATATGGATTAATTAGATGTAATTTTGTAACATGAGGGGAAAATATCACAGAATAACAGAAAGGAATTCAAAAGTGCTTTTCAAAAATATTTCTGGATTTTTTTAGAACATACTTTCATACCTATAGATTACTGTACTTGAAAGCATCATAATAAAAGGCATTCTGAAATGTATGCTGTAAAATTAATTGATCCAGTGGGTTGCCCATGTGTTTAGTTGTTTAAATATTTAATAGTCAGTTTACTTAATTGTTCTTTGATAAACAAAAAGAATGGTTAGAATAAGCAGTTTGGAAAAAAATTATCTATCTACAAAAATGCCTTTCCTTCCAGGAATAATTTACCTCATACTGTCTCCAAATAACAAGGAATGAAACTGAAATGAAGGAACAGAGAAAGACAAACAGGTTAAACTTTAAAAAGGCTGCCAATCCAGATAAATAGATAGGTAAGTGGGTAGCTAGATTATATATATGTAGATAGCTATACACATGAATATAGGTAGATACCTTCTATTAAGTCTATCATGTGATGAGAAACTTGTCACACCCCTCTCATCTAACAGCCCCTTACCACTTTTTAGCATATGGAGTATTTTCACTTAATTAACTCTATCTACAAGTAAAGGTACTTTATGTTTAACTGATAACAAAGGTACTTTATAAGAAAAGTAATATGAATGGAGGCATGGAATTATTATTGTAAACTGCAAGTTTACAATCAGAATTCATCTTATACAAATTATATTACCCTATAGCTTGCTGCTAGCATGACTGATTTGATGTACAAGCAAGTTTAAGCAAGTTTTCTACCTTTGCATTCTTTAGAGTTCATTAGCCCTTTCACCATGGTTAAATTAATTATGTTTTATCCTTGAAATGGTTTGTGAGTGTCTTCCTTACATTTAAAAGTTTATGACATAAAAATAACCATTACGTCATTGTCATCCTAAAATCATATGTATCACACTTATGTGATATTCTGCAAATTTTAAGCAGATTCTGGTCTACCCTCTAGGAAACTGCCATCTAACACAAACAATATACAGACATAAGGATATGTAGAAGAAGGACTCAACTAATTGAACACTCTACTTCCATAAGATATGTACAAAACACAAACTGAAATTAATTATATATATAGGAAAGCACAAGTACACTTCTGAGGGATTTCTAACATTACAAATAAGCCAATACTATCACCTATACATCTACGTACATGAGCTCATCCAAAATGAAACATTTGAGGCTATTAAAAATTTTAAATATTTTATTAAATAGAAAATTAGTTTTTCCTACAACAAATGTCAATTACATGTTATATGTAGACTGCTCCACTGGCCTTGTTTAGAACATGCAGAATTTCTCCATTTTTAAGTGAATCATTTTTTTGTTTGTTTGTTTGTTTGTTTGTTTGCGGTACGCGGGCCTCTCACTGTTGAGGCCTCTCCCGTTGTGGAGCACAGGCTCCGGACGCGCAGGCTCAGTGGCCATGGCTCACGGGCCCAGCCGCTCCGCGGCATGTGGGATCTTCCCGGACCGGGGCACGAACCCGTGTCCCCTGCATCGGCAGGCAGACTCTCAACCACTGCGCCACCAGAGAAGCCCTAAGTGAATCATTTTAAGTGACACGTTTCCTTCATTCCTCCTTTATCACTTTTGTTACTGTCCCATTACCTTTCTTTGCTACTGCAAGCTACTTTAGGAATTCATTGACAAAGACGAATAGAGATTAACTGAGTACATAACTTATTTTTGAAGATTATCCTACTTTATCAAAATGTAAACAGGCAAAACCAGCATCAGATTTGAAAGTCTATGGATAACTTTCTAAAATATATATACCTTCGCAAGTTAGGTGTTAAGCTTAAGGAAATATTTTCCTCTAAATATATACTTTTAATCATGCAAATATTCTAATGAGGGACCACAATTTAGACGTGTGATAGAGGAGGGGAGGGAGAACTTATCTTAGATGTTTTCTGGTGAGAGGGCAATTAAACATCTTGTTGGGTCTAAGAAAACATAATACATTATGCAGCTACCAAATGAAATCAAAAGGAATGGCTGGTTTAAAACGGGTGTCCCAGTGAAAACTGCAGTCTATCAATTAAACTCTTCAAGAGCGAAGAAAAGAAACGCAGTAAACTTTGGTTGGGAGATTTTTCTTTTTTTCTCTCTTGATATTTACTATCCTGACAGAACTAAAATTCCCCATAGTGATGCACAAAATAAGGCTTTCATTTACCCTTATTTATCTTCTCATTAGCTGAATTAAGCACCAACTTGATATGTAGCTCTGTGCACCAAGAAATACTGGGTAAACAGACATAAAGACAGGTTTATATATTCTGAGATGAGAGAGGAAAAATTATGAAACTTGAAATGACTCAAAATGGCAAAAGCCGAAAGCATTTAGATATTATCCTAAAATAGGTCGCTGATGACTTCAGATTTTTTAAGAAATAAATTATGCATTTACATTAAACTTCTAAGTGTACCTCGTTGAAAGGGTCAAAAAGTTATTAAGAGACAGTGCAAGGATCATGCCTCCCTTCAAATGAATCTCAAGAGTTAGTGTAAGACTTATGAAAATGGATCAAACTTTTAATTTGCTATAATAAGCAAATCGTCTTTCTAAAATCTAGTTCAGCTGGAGCATTTCTGAATGTGTTGGGGTTGCATATTAAGCATGTCACTTAATTAAACATCCCGGTTATGTGTGGGTGATCGGAAAGGTGCTTAGCATAGTGTTAGTCCAATTCTTACTTCACTAAGTGTGAATTGGAAAAAACAGCCACAACCTGTGGATGAGATTTACAGCGGAAAACACCACTTCCTTGTTAACATGGTCTGCCAGATACTGGTTCATAGATCCCTTTATTTTTCACTTAAAATTTGAAGATAAAAGGAAGTCCTGATCTCCAGGCCCTGGTACTTAAAAAAAAAAAAAAAAAAAAGCTCTATTAGGATTAACTACTTGTATAAAAATGCAAAATTGGTTTTCATATTATAGTATCTGCTCCTATTTTAACAGACTATTGATAGGAAATATGTGATTGTACATTCTTTGATAAATTTTTTTCTGTTCACTTTTTCCATCTCTATACTATCTATAGTTTATTTTAACATAAGAAACTATTGTATTGCATTGCCAGCCTTGGTCCAAATTCAAGCCCTGGTTACATGTATAATGTGTATCATAATAATAGCCTTTCAAAAGCTTCCTGGTTTTATGGTATCAAAAAGAACTGACAATGAATTGAGTGGTATTTGTAAGCTTTTCATCAAGTACTGAACAGGAGTATTTAAAGACATCTGGGATGGACAGTGCATATTGCTATTTAATGCAATCTTTTAGCAGCTGAGAAATAGTGTGACAGGAACAACAGAAAGCACGGCACAGTGCAATCAGACACTGAGATGCCTTTTCATCATGATTCATCACCCCTTGGTTTCTACTATACTTTAAGACATTCGTTTTAATTTAACATCCATTTAATCACTTTGATAAAGCAGAGTATTTTCTGTTTTGGAAAGT